>NW_028151803.1:0-96451 GCF_964638095.1 Poromitra crassiceps
TTTTCCAAAATCAGACTTGACACCAGAGAGGCTGAATACCGCACTGAGTCAATGCGGTCTTAGCCTCTCTGGTCTCAACACTCTGTCTGATTTTGGATTTTTTTTTTTTTCCAAAATCAGACTTAACACCAGAGAGGCTGAATACCGCACTGAGTCAATGCGTCTTAGCCTCTCTGGTGTCAACACTCTGTCTGATTTTGGATTTTTTTCTTTTTTTTTTTCCAAAATCAGACTTGACACCAGAGAGGCTGAATACCGCACTGAGTCAATGCAGGTCTTAGCCTCTCTGGTCTCAACACTCTGTCTGATTTTGGATTTTTTTTTTTTTTTTTCCAAAATCAGACTTGACACCAGAGAGGCTGAATACCGCACTGAGTCAATGCGGTCTTAGCCTCTCTGGTGTCAACACTCTGTCTGATTTTGGATTTTTTTTTTTTTTTCCAAAATCAGACTTGACACTAGAGAGTCTGAATACCGCACTGAGTCAATGCGGTCTTAGCCTCTCTGGTCTCAACACTCTGTCTGATTTTGGATTTTTTTTTTTTTTTTCCAAAATCAGACTTGACACCAGAGAGGCTGAATACCGCACTGAGTCAATGCGGTCTTAGCCTCTCTGGTGTCAACACTCTGTCTGATTTTGATTTTTTTTTTTTTTTTCCAAAATCAGACTTGACACCAGAGAGGCTGAATACCGCACTGAGTCAATGCGGTCTTAGCCTCTCTGGTCTCAACACTCTGTCTGATTTTGGATTTTTTTTTTTTTTTTTCCAAAATCAGACTTGACACCAGAGAGGCTGAATACCGCACTGAGTCAATGCGGTCTTAGCCTCTCTGGTCTCAACACTCTGTCTGATTTTGGATTTTTTTTTTTTTTTTCCAAAATCAGACTTGACACCAGAGAGGCTGAATACCGCACTGAGTCAATGCGGTCTTAGCCTCTCTGGTGTCAACACTCTGTCTGATTTTGGATTTTTTTTTTTTTTTTTCCAAAATCAGACTTGACACCAGAGAGGCTGAATACCGCACTGAGTCAATGCGGTCTTAGCCTCTCTGGTCGTCAACACTCTGTCTGATTTTGGATTTTTTTTTTTTTTTCAAAATCAGACTTGACACCAGAGAGGCTGAATACCTGCACTGAGTCAATGCGGTCTTAGCCTCTCTGGTCTCAACACTCTGTCTGATTTTGGATTTTTTTTTTTTTTTTTCCAAAATCAGACTTGACACCAGAGAGGCTGAATACCGCACTGAGTCAATGCGGTCTTAGCCTCTCTGGTGTCAACACTCTGTCTGATTTTGGATTTTTTTTTTTTTTTTTCCAAAATCAGACTTGACACCAGAGAGGCTGAATACCGCACTGAGTCAATGCGGTCTTAGCCTCTCTGGTGTCAACACTCTGTCTGATTTTGGATTTTTTTTTTTTTTTTTCCAAAATCAGACTTGACACCAGAGAGGCTGAATACTGCACTGAGTCAATGCGGTCTTAGCCTCTCTGGTCTCAACACTCTGTCTGATTTGGGATTTTTTTTTTTTTTTTCCAAAATCAGACTTGACACCAGAGAGGCTGAATACCGCACTGAGTCAATGCAGGTCTTAGCCTCTCTGGTCTCAACACTCTGTCTGATTTTGGATTTTTTTTTTTTTTTTTCCAAAATCAGACTTGACACCAGAGAGGCTGAATACCGCACTGAGTCAATGCGGTCTTAGCCTCTCTGGTGTCAACACTCTGTCTGATTTTGGATTTTTTTTTTTTTTTTCCAAAATCAGACTTGACACTAGAGAGGCTGAATACCGCACTGAGTCAATGCGGTCTTAGCCTCTCTGGTCTCAACACTCTGTCTGATTTTGGATTTTTTTTTTTTTTTTTCCAAAATCAGACTTGACACCAGAGAGGCTGAATACAGCACTGAGTCAATGCGGTCCTTAGCCTCTCTGGTGTCAACACTCTGTCTGATTTTGATTTTTTTTTTTTTTTTTTCCAAAATCAGACTTGACACCAGAGAGGCTGAATACCGCACTGAGTCAATGCGGTCTTAGCCTCTCTGGTCTCAACACTCTGTCTGATTTTGGATTTTTTTTTTTTTTTTTCCTAAAATCAGACTTGACACCAGAGAGGCTGAATACCGCACTGAGTCAATGCGGTCTTAGCCTCTCTGGTGTCAACACTCTGTCTGATTTTGGATTTTTTTTTTTTTTTTCCAAAATCAGACTTGACACCAGAGAGGCTGAATACCGCACTGAGTCAATGCGGTCTTAGCCTCTCTGGTGTCAACACTCTGTCTGATTTTGGATTTTTTTTTTTTTTTTTCCAAAATCAGACTTGACACCAGAGAGGCTGAATACTGCACTGAGTCAATGCGGTCTTAGCCTCTCTGGTCTCAACACTCTGTCTGATTTTGGATTTTTTTTTTTTTTTTTCCAAAATCAGACTTGACACCAGAGAGGCTGAATACCGCACTGAGTCAATGCGGTCTTAGCCTCTCTGGTGTCAACACTCTGTCTGATTTGGGATTTTTTTTTTTTTTTTTCCAAAATCAGACTTGACACCAGAGAGGCTGAATACCGCACTGAGTCAATGCGGTCTTAGCCTCTCTGGTGTCAACACTCTGTCTGATTTTGGATTTTTTTTTTTTTTTTTTCCAAAATCAGACTTGACACCAGAGAGGCTGAATACTGCACTGAGTCAATGCGGTCTTAGCCTCTCTGGTCTCAACACTCTGTCTGATTTTGGATTTTTTTTTTTTTTTTTCCAAAATCAGACTTGACACCAGAGAGGCTGAATACCGCACTGAGTCAATGCGGTCTTAGCCTCTCTGGTGTCAACACTCTGTCTGATTTTGGATTTTTTTTTTTTTTTTTCCAAAATCAGACTTGACACCAGAGAGGCTGAATACTGCACTGAGTCAATGCAGTCTTAGCCTCTCTGGTCTCAACACTCTGTCTGATTTTGGATTTTTTTTTTTTTTTTCCAAAATCAGACTTGACACCAGAGAGGCTGAATACCGCACTGAGTCAATGCGGTCTTAGCCTCTCTGGTGTCAACACTCTGTCTGATTTTGGATTTTTTTTTTTTTTTTTCCAAAATCAGACTTGACACCAGAGAGGCTGAATACCGCACTGAGTCAATGCGGTCTTAGCCTCTCTGGTGTCAACACTCTGTCTGATTTTGGATTTTTTTTTTTTTTTTTCCAAAATCAGACTTGACACCAGAGAGGCTGAATACCGCACTGAGTCAATGCGGTCTTAGCCTCTCTGGTCTCAACACACTGTCTGATTTTGGATTTTTTTTTTTTTTTTTTCCAAAATCAGACTTGACACCAGAGAGGCTGAATACCGCACTGAGTCAATGCGGTCTTAGCCTCTCTGGTCTCAACACTCTGTCTGATTTTGGATTTTTTTTTTTTTTTTCCAAAATCAGACTTAACACCAGAGAGGCTGAATACCGCACTGAGTCAATGCGGTCTTAGCCTCTCTGGTGTCAACACTCTGTCTGATTTTGGATTTTTTTTTTTTTTTTTCCAAAATCAGACTTGACACCAGAGAGGCTGAATACTGCACTGAGTCAATGCAGTCTTAGCCTCTCTGGTCTCAACACTCTGTCTGATTTTGGATTTTTTTTTTTTTTTTCCAAAATCAGACTTGACACCAGAGAGGCTGAATACCGCACTGAGTCAATGCGGTCTTAGCCTCTCTGGTGTCAACACTCTGTCTGATTTTGGATTTTTTTTTTTTTTTTCCAAAATCAGACTTGACACTAGAGAGGCTGAATACCGCACTGAGTCAATGCGGGTCTTAGCCTCTCTGGTCTCAACACTCTGTCTGATTTTGGATTTTTTTTTTTTTTTTCCAAAATCAGACTTGACACCAGAGAGGCTGAATACCGCACTGAGTCAATGCGGTCTTAGCCTCTCTGGTGTCAACACTCTGTCTGATTTTTGATTTTTTTTTTTTTTTTTTCCAAAATCAGACTTGACACCAGAGAGGCTGAATACCGCACTGAGTCAATGCGGTCTTAGCCTCTCTGGTCTCAACACTCTGTCTGATTTTGGATTTTTTTTTTTTTTTTTCCTAAAATCAGACTTGACACCAGAGAGGCAGAATACCGCACTGAGTCAATGCGGTCTTAGCCTCTCTGGTCTCAACACTCTGTCTGATTTTGGATTTTTTTTTTTTTTTTCCAAAATCAGACTTGACACCAGAGAGGCTGAATACCGCACTGAGTCAATGCGGTCTTAGCCTCTCTGGTGTCAACACTCTGTCTGATTTTGGATTTTTTTTTTTTTTTTCCAAAATCAGACTTGACACCAGAGAGGCTGAATACCGCACTGAGTCAATGCGGTCTTAGCCTCTCTGGTGTCAACAGCTCTGTCTGATTTTGGATTTTTTTTTTTTTTTTTTCCAAAATCAGACTTGACACCAGAGAGGCTGAATACTGCACTGAGTCAATGCGGTCTTAGCCTCTCTGGTCTCAACACTCTGTCTGATTTTGGATTTTTTTTTTTTTTTTTCCAAAATCAGACTTGACACCAGAGAGGCTGAATACCGCACTGAGTCCAATGCGGTCTTAGCCTCTCTGGTGTCAACACTCTGTCTGATTTTGGATTTTATTTTATTTTTTTCCAAAATCAGACTTGACACCAGAGAGGCTGAATACCGCACTGAGTCAATGCGGTCTTAGCCTCTCTGGTGTCAACACTCTGTCTGATTTTGGATTTTTTTTTTTTTTTTCCAAAATCAGACTTGACACCAGAGAGGCTGAATACTGCACTGAGTCAATGCGGTCTTAGCCTCTCTGGTCTCAACACTCTGTCTGATTTGGGATTTATTTTATTTTTTTTTCCAAAATCAGACTTGACACCAGAGAGGCTGAATACCGCACTGAGTCAATGCGGGTCTTAGCCTCTCTGGTGTCAACACTCTGTCTGATTTTGGATTTTTTTTTTTTTTTTTTCCAAAATCAGACTTGACACCAGAGAGGCTGAATACTGCACTGAGTCAATGCGGTCTTAGCCTCTCTGGTCTCAACACTCTGTCTGATTTTGGATTTTTTTTTTTTTTTTTCCAAAATCAGACTTGACACCAGAGAGGCTGAATACCGCACTGAGTCAATGCGGTCTTAGCCTCTCTGGTGTCAACACTCTGTCTGATTTTGGGATTTTTTTTTTTTTTTTCCAAAATCAGACTTGACACCAGAGAGGCTGAATACTGCACTGAGTCAATGCGGTCTTAGCCTCTCTGGTCTCAACACTCTGTCTGATTTTGGATTTTTTTTTTTTTTTTTTCCAAAATCAGACTTGACACCAGAGAGGCTGAATACCGCACTGAGTCAATGCGGTCTTAGCCTCTCTGGTGTCAACACTCTGTCTGATTTTGGATTTTTTTTTTTTTTTTTCCAAAATCAGACTTGACACCAGAGAGGCTGAATACCGCACTGAGTCAATGCGGTCTTAGCCTCTCTGGTGTCAACACTCTGTCTGATTTTGGATTTTTTTTTTTTTTTTTCCAAAATCAGACTTGACACCAGAGAGGCTGAATACTGCACTGAGTCAATGCGGTCTTAGCCTCTCTGGTCTCAACACTCTGTCTGATTTTGGATTTTTTTTTTTTTTTTTCCAAAATCAGACTTGACACCAGAGAGGCTGAATACCGCACTGAGTCAATGCGGTCTTAGCCTCTCTGGTGTCAACACTCTGTCTGATTTTGGATTTTTTTTTTTTTTTTTCCAAAATCAGACTTGACACCAGAGAGGCTGAATACCGCACTGAGTCAATGCGGTCTTAGCCTCTCTGGTCTCAACACTCTGTCTGATTTTGGATTTTTTTTTTTTTTTTTCCAAAATCAGACTTGACACCAGAGAGGCTGAATACTGCACTGAGTCAATGCGGTCTTAGCCTCTCTGGTCTCAACACTCTGTCTGATTTTGGATTTTTTTTTTTTTTTTTCCAAAATCAGACTTGACACCAGAGAGGCTGAATACCGCACTGAGTCAATGCGGTCTTAGCCTCTCTGGTGTCAACAGTCTGTCTGATTTTGGATTTTTTTTTTTTTTTTCCAAAATCAGACTTGACACCAGAGAGGCTGAATACTGCACTGAGTCAATGCGGTCTTAGCCTCTCTGGTCTCAACACTCTGTCTGATTTTGGATTTTTTTTTTTTTTTTCCAAAATCAGACTTGACACCAGAGAGGCTGAATACCGCACTGAGTCAATGCGGTCTTAGCCTCTCTGTTGTCAACACTCTGTCTGATTTTGGATTTTTTTTTTTTTTTCCAAAATCAGACTTGACACCAGAGAGGCTGAATACCGCACTGAGTCAATGCGGTCTTAGCCTCTCTGGTGTCAACACTCTGTCTGATTTTGGATTTTTTTTTTTTTTTTCCAAAATCAGACTTGACACCAGAGAGGCTGAATACCTGCACTGAGTCAATGCAGTCTTAGCCTCTCTGGTCTCAACACTCTGTCTGATTTTGGATTTTTTTTTTTTTTTCCAAAAATCAGACTTGACACCAGAGAGGCTGAATACCGCACTGAGTCAATGCGGTCTTAGCCTCTCTGGTGTCAACACTCTGTCTGATTTTGGATTTTTTTTTTTTTTTTTTCCAAAATCAGACTTGACACCAGAGAGGCTGAATACCGCACTGAGTCAATGCGGTCTTAGCCTCTCTGGTGTCAACACTCTGTCTGATTTTGGATTTTTTTTTTTTTTTTTCCAAAATCAGACTTGACACCAGAGAGGCTGAATACCGCACTGAGTCAATGCGGTCTTAGCCTCTCTGGTCTCAACACTCTGTCTGATTTTGGATTTTTTTTTTTTTTTTTCCAAAATCAGACTTGACACCAGAGAGGCTGAATACCGCACTGAGTCAATGCGGTCTTAGCCTCTCTGGTCTCAACACTCTGTCTGATTTTGGATTTTTTTTTTTTTTTTTCCAAAATCAGACTTAACACCAGAGAGGCTGAATACCGCACTGAGTCAATGCGGTCTTAGCCTCTCTGGTGTCAACACTCTGTCTGATTTTGGATTTTTCTTAGCCTCTCTGGTGTCAACACTCTGTCTGATTTTGGATTTTTTTTTTTTTTTTCCAAAATCAGACTTGACACCAGAGAGGCTGAATACCGCACTGAGTCAATGCAGTCTTAGCCTCTCTGGTCTCAACACTCTGTCTGATTTTGGATTTTTTTTTTTTTTTCCAAAATCAGACTTGACACCAGAGAGGCTGAATACCGCACTGAGTCAATGCGGTCTTAGCCTCTCTGGTGTCAACACTCTGTCTGATTTTGGATTTTTTTTTTTTTTTTCCAAAATCAGACTTGACACTAGAGAGGCTGAATACCGCACTGAGTCAATGCGGTCTTAGCCTCTCTGGTCTCAACACTCTGTCTGATTTTGGATTTTTTTTTTTTTTTTCCAAAATCAGACTTGACACCAGAGAGGCTGAATACCGCACTGAGTCAATGCGGTCTTAGCCTCTCTGGTGTCAACACTCTGTCTGATTTTGGATTTTTTTTTTTTTTTTCCAAAATCAGACTTGACACCAGAGAGGCTGAATACCGCACTGAGTCAATGCGGTCTTAGCCTCTCTGGTCTCAACACTCTGTCTGATTTTGGATTTTTTTTTTTTTTTTCTAAAATCAGACTTGACACCAGAGAGGCTGAATACCGCACTGAGTCAATGCGGTCTTAGCCTCTCTGGTGTCAACACTCTGTCTGATTTTGGATTTTTTTTTTTTTTCCAAAATCAGACTTGACACCAGAGAGGCTGAATACCGCACTGAGTCAATGCGGTCTTAGCCTCTCTGTTGTCAACACTCTGTCTGATTTTGGATTTTTTTTTTTTTTTTCCAAAATCAGACTTGACACCAGAGAGGCTGAATACCGCACTGAGTCAATGCGGTCTTAGCCTCTCTGGTGTCAACACTCTGTCTGATTTTGGATTTTTTTTTTTTTTTCCAAAATCAGACTTGACACCAGAGAGGCTGAATACTGCACTGAGTCAATGCGGTCTTAGCCTCTCTGGTCTCAACACTCTGTCTGATTTGGGATTTATTTTATTTTTTTCCAAATCAGACTTGACACCAGAGAGGCTGAATACCGCACTGAGTCAATGCGGTCTTAGCCTCTCTGGTGTCAACACTCTGTCTGATTTTGGATTTTTTTTTTTTTTTTCCAAAATCAGACTTGACACCAGAGAGGCTGAATACTGCACTGAGTCAATGCGGTCTTAGCCTCTCTGGTCTCAACACTCTGTCTGATTTTGGATTTTTTTTTTTTTTTTCCAAAATCAGACTTGACACCAGAGAGGCTGAATACCGCACTGAGTCAATGCGGTCTTAGCCTCTCTGGTGTCAACACTCTGTCTGATTTTGGATTTTTTTTTTTTTTTTCCAAAATCAGACTTGACACCAGAGAGGCTGAATACCGCACTGAGTCAATGCGGTCTTAGCCTCTCTGGTGTCAACACTCTGTCTGATTTTGGATTTTTTTTTTTTTTTTCCAAAATCAGACTTGACACCAGAGAGGCTGAATACTGCACTGAGTCAATGCGGTCTTAGCCTCTCTGGTCTCAACACTCTGTCTGATTTTGGATTTTTTTTTTTTTTTTCCAAAATCAGACTTGACACCAGAGAGGCTGAATACCGCACTGAGTCAATGCGGTCTTAGCCTCTCTGGTGTCAACACTCTGTCTGATTTTGGATTTTTTTTTTTTTTTTCCAAAATCAGATTTGACACCAGAGAGGCTGAATACCGCACTGAGTCAATGCGGTCTTAGCCTCTCTGGTGTCAACACTCTGTCTGATTTTGGATTTTTTTTTTTTTTTTCCAAAATCAGACTTGACACCAGAGAGGCTGAATACCGCACTGAGTCAATGCGGTCTTAGCCTCTCTGGTGTCAACACTCTGTCTGATTTGGATTTTTTTTTTTTTTTTCCAAAATCAGACTTGACACCAGAGAGGCTGAATACTGCACTGAGTCAATGCGGTCTTAGCCTCTCTGGTCTCAACACTCTGTCTGATTTTGGATTTTTTTTTTTTTTTCCAAAATCAGACTTGACACCAGAGAGGCTGAATACCGCACTGAGTCAATGCGGTCTTAGCCTCTCTGGTGTCAACACTCTGTCTGATTTTGGATTTTTTTTTTTTTTTTTCCAAAATCAGACTTGACACCAGAGAGGCTGAATACCGCACTGAGTCAATGCGGTCTTAGCCTCTCTGGTGTCAACACTCTGTCTGATTTTGGATTTTTTTTTTTTTTTCCAAAATCAGACTTGACACCAGAGAGGCTGAATACCGCACTGAGTCAATGCGGTCTTAGCCTCTCTGGTGTCAACACTCTGTCTGATTTTGGATTTTTTTTTTTTTTTTTCCAAAATCAGACTTGACACCAGAGAGGCTGAATACCGCACTGAGTCAATGCGGTCTTAGCCTCTCTGGTGTCAACACTCTGTCTGATTTTGGATTTTTTTTTTTTTTTCCAAAATCAGACTTGACACCAGAGAGGCTGAATACCGCACTGAGTCAATGCGGTCTTAGCCTCTCTGGTCTCAACACTCTGTCTGATTTTGGATTTTTTTTTTTTTTTTCCAAAATCAGACTTGACACCAGAGAGGCTGAATACCGCACTGAGTCAATGCGGTCTTAGCCTCTCTGGTCTCAACACTCTGTCTGATTTTGGATTTTTTTTTTTTTTTTCCAAAATCAGACTTGACACCAGAGAGGCTGAATACCGAACTGAGTCAATGCGGTCTTAGCCTCTCTGGTGTCAACACTCTGTCTGATTTTGGATTTTTTTTTTTTTTTTCCAAAATCAGACTTGACACCAGAGAGGCTGAATACCGCACTGAGTCAATGCGGTCTTAGCCTCTCTAGTCTCAACACTCTGTCTGATTTTGGATTTTTTTTTTTTTTTTTCTAAAATCAGACTTGACACCAGAGAGGCTGAATACCGCACTGAGTCAATGTGGTCTTAGCCTCTCTGGTGTCAACACTCTGTCTGATTTTGGATTTTTTTTTTTTTTTTCCAAAATCAGACTTGACACCAGAGAGGCTGAATACCGCACTGAGTCAATGCGGTCTTAGCCTCTCTGGTCTCAACACTCTGTCTGATTTTGGATTTTTTTTTTTTTTTTCCAAAATCAGACTTGACACCAGAGAGGCTGAATACTGCACTGAGTCAATGCGGTCTTAGCCTCTCTGGTCTCAACACTCTGTCTGATTTTGGATTTTTTTTTTTTTTTTTTCCAAAATCAGACTTGACACCAGAGAGGCTGAATACCGGACTGAGTCAATGCGGTCTTAGCCTCTCTGGTGTCAACACTCTGTCTGATTTTGGATTTTTTTTTTTTTTTTCCAAAATCAGACTTGACACCAGAGAGGCTGAATACCGCACTGAGTCAATGCGGTCTTAGGCTCTCTGGTCTGAACACTCTGTCTGATTTTGGATTTTTTTTTTTTTTTCCAAAATCAGACTTGACACCAGAGAGGCTGAATACCGCACTGAGTCAATGCGGTCTTAGCCTCTCTGGTGTCAACACTCTGTCTGATTTTGGATTTTTTTATTTTTTTCCAAAATCAGACTTGACACCAGAGAGGCTGAATACCGCACTGAGTCAATGCGGTCTTAGCCTCTCTGGTGTCAACACTCTGTCTGATTTTGGATTTTTTTTTTTTTTTTCCAAAATCAGACTTGACACCAGAGAGGCTGAATACCGCACTGAGTCAATGCGGTCTTAGCCTCTCTGGTGTCAACACTCTGTCTGATTTTGGATTTTTTTTTTTTTTTTTCCAAAATCAGACTTGACACCAGAGACGCTGAATACCGCACTGAGTCAATGCGGTCTTAGCCTCTCTAGTCTCAACACTCTGTCTGATTTTGGATTTTTTTTTTTTTTTTCCAAAATCAGACTTGACACCAGAGAGGCTGAATACCGCACTGAGTCAATGCGGTCTTAGCCTCTCTGGTGTCAACACTCTGTCTGATTTTGGATTTTTTTTTTTTTTTTCCAAAATCAGACTTGACACCAGAGAGGCTGAATACCGCACTGAGTCAATGCGGTCTTAGCCTCTCTGGTGTCAACACTCTGTCTGATTTTGGATTTTTTTTTTTTTTTCCAAAATCAGACTTGACACCAGAGACGCTGAATACCGCACTGAGTCAATGCGGTCTTAGCCTCTCTGGTCTCAACACTCTGTCTGATTTTGGATTTTTTTTTTTTTTTCCAAAATCAGACTTGACACCAGAGAGGCTGAATACCGCACTGAGTCAATGCGGTCTTAGCCTCTCTGGTGTCAACACTCTGTCTGATTTTGGATTTTTTTTTTTTTTTCCAAAATCAGACTTGACACCAGAGAGGCTGAATACCGCACTGAGTCAATGCGGTCTTAGCCTCTCTGGTCTCAACACTCTGTCTGATTTTGGATTTTTTTTTTTTTTCCAAAATCAGACTTGACACCAGAGACGCTGAATACCGCACTGAGTCAATGCGGTCTTAGCCTCTCTAGTCTCAACACTCTGTCTGATTTTGGATTTTTTTTTTTTTTTTCCAAAATCAGACTTGACACCAGAGAGTCTGAATACTGCACTGAGTCAATGCGGTCTTAGCCTCTCTGGTGTCAACACTCTGTCTGATTTTGGATTTTTTTTTTTTTTTTCCAAAATCAGACTTGACACCAGAGAGGCTGAATACTGCACTGAGTCAATGCGGTCTTAGCCTCTCTGGTGTCAACACTCTGTCTGATTTTGGATTTTTTTTTTTTTTTTTCCAAAATCAGACTTGACACCAGAGAGGCTGAATACCGCACTGAGTCAATGCGGTCTTAGCCTCTCTGGTGTCAACACTCTGTCTGATTTTGGATTTTTTTTTTTTTTTCCAAAATCAGACTTGACACCAGAGACGCTGAATACCGCACTGAGTCAATGCGGTCTTAGCCTCTCTGGTCTCAACACTCTGTCTGATTTTGGATTTTTTTTTTTTTTTTCCAAAATCAGACTTGACACCAGAGAGGCTGAATACCGCACTGAGTCAATGCGGTCTTAGCCTCTCTGGTGTCAACACTCTGTCTGATTTTGGATTTTTTTTTTTTTTTCCAAAATCAGACTTGACACCAGAGAGGCTGAATACCGCACTGAGTCAATGCGGTCTTAGCCTCTCTGGTCTCAACACTCTGTCTGATTTTGGATTTTTTTTTTTTTTCCAAAATCAGACTTGACACCAGAGACGCTGAATACCGCACTGAGTCAATGCGGTCTTAGCCTCTCTAGTCTCAACACTCTGTCTGATTTTGGATTTTTTTTTTTTTTTTCCAAAATCAGACTTGACACCAGAGAGTCTGAATACTGCACTGAGTCAATGCGGTCTTAGCCTCTCTGGTGTCAACACTCTGTCTGATTTTGGATTTATTTTATTTTTTTTCCAAAATCAGACTTGACACCAGAGAGGCTGAATACTGCACTGAGTCAATGCGGTCTTAGCCTCTCTGGTGTCAACACTCTGTCTGATTTTGGATTTTTTTTTTTTTTTTTCCAAAATCAGACTTGACACCAGAGAGGCTGAATACCGCACTGAGTCAATGCGGTCTTAGCCTCTCTGGTGTCAACACTCTGTCTGATTTTGGATTTTTTTTTTTTTTTTTCCAAAATCAGACTTGACACCAGAGACGCTGAATACCGCACTGAGTCAATGCGGTCTTAGCCTCTCTAGTCTCAACACTCTGTCTGATTTTGGATTTTTTTTTTTTTTTTCCAAAATCAGACTTGACACCAGAGAGGCTGAATACCGCACTGAGTCAATGCGGTCTTAGCCTCTCTGGTGTCAACACTCTGTCTGATTTTGGATTTTTTTTTTTTTTTCCAAAATCAGACTTGACACCAGAGAGGCTGAATACCGCACTGAGTCAATGCGGTCTTAGCCTCTCTGGTGTCAACACTCTGTCTGATTTTGGATTTTTTTTTTTTTTTTTCAAAAATCAGACTTGACACCAGAGAGGCTGAATACCGAACTGAGTCAATGCGGTCTTAGCCTCTCTGGTGTCAACACTCTGTCTGATTTTGGATTTTTTTTTTTTTTTCCAAAATCAGACTTGACACCAGAGAGGCTGAATACCGCACTGAGTCAATGCGGTCTTAGCCTCTCTGGTCTCAACACTCTGTCTGATTTTGGATTTTTTTTTTTTTTTTCCAAAATCAGACTTGACACCAGAGACGCTGAATACCGCACTGAGTCAATGCGGTCTTAGCCTCTCTAGTCTCAACACTCTGTCTGATTTTGGATTTTTTTTTTTTTTTCCCAAAATCAGACTTGACACCAGAGAGGCTGAATACCGCACTGAGTCAATGCGGTCTTAGCCTCTCTGGTGTCAACACTCTGTCTGATTTTGGATTTTTTTTTTTTTTTCCAAAATCAGACTTGACACCAGAGAGGCTGAATACCGCACTGAGTCAATGCGGTCTTAGCCTCTCTGGTGTCAACACTCTGTCTGATTTTGGATTTTTTTTTTTTTTTCCAAAATCAGACTTGACACCAGAGACGCTGAATACCGCACTGAGTCAATGCGGTCTTAGCCTCTCTGGTCTCAACACTCTGTCTGATTTTGGATTTTTTTTTTATTTTTCCAAAATCAGACTTGACACCAGAGAGGCTGAATACCGCACTGAGTCAATGTGGTCTTAGCCTCTCTGGTGTCAACACTCTGTCTGATTTTGGATTTTTTTTTTTTTTTTCCAAAATCAGACTTGACACCAGAGAGGCTGAATACCGCACTGAGTCAATGCGGTCTTAGCCTCTCTGGTCTCAACACTCTGTCTGATTTTGGATTTTTTTTTTTTTTTTCCAAAATCAGACTTGACACCAGAGAGGCTGAATACTGCACTGAGTCAATGCGGTCTTAGCCTCTCTGGTCTCAACACTCTGTCTGATTTTGGATTTTTTTTTTTTTTTTTCCAAAATCAGACTTGACACCAGAGAGGCTGAATACCGGACTGAGTCAATGCGGTCTTAGCCTCTCTGGTGTCAACACTCTGTCTGATTTTGGATTTTTTTTTTTTTTTTTCCAAAATCAGACTTGACACCAGAGAGGCTGAATACCGCACTGAGTCAATGCGGTCTTAGGCTCTCTGGTCTCAACACTCTGTCTGATTTTGGATTTTTTTTTTTTTTTCCAAAATCAGACTTGACACCAGAGAGGCTGAATACCGCACTGAGTCAATGCGGTCTTAGCCTCTCTGGTGTCAACACTCTGTCTGATTTTGGATTTTTTTTTTTTTTTTCCAAAATCAGACTTGACACCAGAGAGGCTGAATACCGCACTGAGTCAATGCGGTCTTAGCCTCTCTGGTGTCAACACTCTGTCTGATTTTGGATTTTTTTTTTTTTTTTTCAAAAATCAGACTTGACACCAGAGAGGCTGAATACCGAACTGAGTCAATGCGGTCTTAGCCTCTCTGGTGTCAACACTCTGTCTGATTTTGGATTTTTTTTTTTTTTTCCAAAATCAGACTTGACACCAGAGAGGCTGAATACCGCACTGAGTCAATGCGGTCTTAGCCTCTCTGGTCTCAACACTCTGTCTGATTTTGGATTTTTTTTTTTTTTTTCCAAAATCAGACTTGACACCAGAGACGCTGAATACCGCACTGAGTCAATGCGGTCTTAGCCTCTCTAGTCTCAACACTCTGTCTGATTTTGGATTTTTTTTTTTTTTTCCCAAAATCAGACTTGACACCAGAGAGGCTGAATACCGCACTGAGTCAATGCGGTCTTAGCCTCTCTGGTGTCAACACTCTGTCTGATTTTGGATTTTTTTTTTTTTTTTCCAAAATCAGACTTGACACCAGAGAGGCTGAATACCGCACTGAGTCAATGCGGTCTTAGCCTCTCTGGTGTCAACACTCTGTCTGATTTTGGATTTTTTTTTTTTTTTTCCAAAATCAGACTTGACACCAGAGAGGCTGAATACCGCACTGAGTCAATGCGGTCTTAGCCTCTCTGGTGTCAACACTCTGTCTGATTTTGGATTTTTTTTTTTTTTTTTCAAAAATCAGACTTGACACCAGAGAGGCTGAATACCGAACTGAGTCAATGCGGTCTTAGCCTCTCTGGTGTCAACACTCTGTCTGATTTTGGATTTTTTTTTTTTTTTCCAAAATCAGACTTGACACCAGAGAGGCTGAATACCGCACTGAGTCAATGCGGTCTTAGCCTCTCTGGTCTCAACACTCTGTCTGATTTTGGATTTTTTTTTTTTTTTTCCAAAATCAGACTTGACACCAGAGACGCTGAATACCGCACTGAGTCAATGCGGTCTTAGCCTCTCTAGTCTCAACACTCTGTCTGATTTTGGATTTTTTTTTTTTTTTCCCAAAATCAGACTTGACACCAGAGAGGCTGAATACCGCACTGAGTCAATGCGGTCTTAGCCTCTCTGGTGTCAACACTCTGTCTGATTTTGGATTTTTTTTTTTTTTTTCCAAAATCAGACTTGACACCAGAGAGGCTGAATACCGCACTGAGTCAATGCGGTCTTAGCCTCTCTGGTGTCAACACTCTGTCTGATTTTGGATTTTTTTTTTTTTTTCCAAAATCAGACTTGACACCAGAGACGCTGAATACCGCACTGAGTCAATGCGGTCTTAGCCTCTCTGGTCTCAACACTCTGTCTGATTTTGGATTTTTTTTTTATTTTTCCAAAATCAGACTTGACACCAGAGAGGCTGAATACCGCACTGAGTCAATGTGGTCTTAGCCTCTCTGGTGTCAACACTCTGTCTGATTTTGGATTTTTTTTTTTTTTTTCCAAAATCAGACTTGACACCAGAGAGGCTGAATACCGCACTGAGTCAATGCGGTCTTAGCCTCTCTGGTCTCAACACTCTGTCTGATTTTGGATTTTTTTTTTTTTTTTCCAAAATCAGACTTGACACCAGAGAGGCTGAATACTGCACTGAGTCAATGCGGTCTTAGCCTCTCTGGTCTCAACACTCTGTCTGATTTTGGATTTTTTTTTTTTTTTTTCCAAAATCAGACTTGACACCAGAGAGGCTGAATACCGGACTGAGTCAATGCGGTCTTAGCCTCTCTGGTGTCAACACTCTGTCTGATTTTGGATTTTTTTTTTTTTTTTTCCAAAATCAGACTTGACACCAGAGAGGCTGAATACCGCACTGAGTCAATGCGGTCTTAGGCTCTCTGGTCTCAACACTCTGTCTGATTTTGGATTTTTTTTTTTTTTTTCCAAAATCAGACTTGACACCAGAGAGGCTGAATACCGCACTGAGTCAATGCGGTCTTAGCCTCTCTGGTGTCAACACTCTGTCTGATTTTGGATTTATTTTTATTTTTTTCCAAAATCAGACTTGACACCAGAGAGGCTGAATACCGCACTGAGTCAATGCGGTCTTAGCCTCTCTGGTGTCAACACTCTGTCTGATTTTGGATTTTTTTTTTTTTTTTCCAAAATCAGACTTGACACCAGAGAGGCTGAATACCGCACTGAGTCAATGCGGTCTTAGCCTCTCTGGTGTCAACACTCTGTCTGATTTTGGATTTTTTTTTTTTTTTTCCAAAATCAGACTTGACACCAGAGACGCTGAATACCGCACTGAGTCAATGCGGTCTTAGCCTCTCTAGTCTCAACACTCTGTCTGATTTTGGATTTTTTTTTTTTTTTTTCAAAAATCAGACTTGACACCAGAGAGGCTGAATACCGCACTGAGTCAATGCGGTCTTAGCCTCTCTGGTGTCAACACTCTGTCTGATTTTGGATTTTTTTTTTTTTTTTCCAAAATCAGACTTGACACCAGAGAGGCTGAATACCGCACTGAGTCAATGCGGTCTTAGCCTCTCTGGTGTCAACACTCTGTCTGATTTTGGATTTTTTTTTTTTTTTTCCAAAATCAGACTTGACACCAGAGAGGCTGAATACCGCACTGAGTCAATGCGGTCTTAGCCTCTCTGGTGTCAACACTCTGTCTGATTTTGGATTTTTTTTTTTTTTTCCAAAATCAGACTTGACACCAGAGACGCTGAATACCGCACTGAGTCAATGCGGTCTTAGCCTCTCTGGTCTCAACACTCTGTCTGATTTTGGATTTTTTTTTTTTTTTTCCAAAATCAGACTTGACACCAGAGAGGCTGAATACCGCACTGAGTCAATGCGGTCTTAGCCTCTCTGGTGTCAACACTCTGTCTGATTTTGGATTTTTTTTTTTTTTTCCAAAATCAGACTTGACACCAGAGAGGCTGAATACCGCACTGAGTCAATGCGGTCTTAGCCTCTCTGGTCTCAACACTCTGTCTGATTTTGGATTTTTTTTTTTTTTTTCCAAAATCAGACTTGACACCAGAGAGGCTGAATACCGCACTGAGTCAATGCGGTCTTAGCCTCTCTGGTGTCAACACTCTGTCTGATTTTGGATTTTTTTTTTTTTTTTCCAAAATCAGACTTGACACCAGAGAGGCTGAATACTGCACTGAGTCAATGCGGTCTTAGCCTCTCTGGTCTCAACACTCTGTCTGATTTTGGATTTTTTTTTTTTTTTTCCAAAATCAGACTTGACACCAGAGAGGCTGAATACCGCACTGAGTCAATGCGGTCTTAGCCTCTCTGGTGTCAACACTCTGTCTGATTTTGGATTTATTTTTATTTTTTTCCAAAATCAGACTTGACACCAGAGAGGCTGAATACCGGACTGAGTCAATGCGGTCTTAGCCTCTCTGGTCTCAACACTCTGTCTGATTTTGGATTTTTTTTTTTTTTTCCAAAATCAGACTTGACACCAGAGAGGCTGAATACCGCACTGAGTCAATGCGGTCTTAGCCTCTCTGGTCTCAACACTCTGTCTGATTTTGGATTTTTTTTTTTTTTTCCAAAATCAGACTTGACACCAGAGAGGCTGAATACCGAACTGTGTCAATGCGGTCTTAGCCTCTCTGGTGTCAACACTCTGTCTGATTTTGGATTTTTTTTTTTTTTTTTCCAAAATCAGACTTGACACCAGAGAGGCTGAATACCGCACTGAGTCAATGCGGTCTTAGCCTCTCTAGTCTCAACACGCTGTCTGATTTTGGATTTTTTTTTTTTTTTTCTAAAATCAGACTTGACACCAGAGAGGCTGAATACCGCACTGAGTCAATGCGGTCTTAGCCTCTCTGGTGTCAACACTCTGTCTGATTTTGGATTTTTTTTTTTTTTTTCAAAAATCAGACTTGACACCAGAGAGGCTGAATACCGCACTGAGTCAATGCGGTCTTAGCCTCTCTGGTCTCAACACTCTGTCTGATTTTGGATTTTTTTTTTTTTTTTCCAAAATCAGACTTGACACCAGAGAGGCTGAATACTGCACTGAGTCAATGCGGTCTTAGCCTCTCTGGTCTCAACACTCTGTCTGATTTTGGATTTTTTTTTTTTTTTTTCCAAAATCAGACTTGACACCAGAGAGGCTGAATACCGGACTGAGTCAATGCGGTCTTAGCCTCTCTGGTGTCAACACTCTGTCTGATTTGGGATTTATTTTATTTTTTTTCCAAAATCAGACTTGACACCAGAGAGGCTGAATACCGCACTGAGTCAATGCGGTCTTAGCCTCTCTGGTGTCAACACTCTGTCTGATTTTGGATTTTTTTTTTTTTTTTCCAAAATCAGACTTGACACCAGAGACGCTGAATACCGCACTGAGTCAATGCGGTCTTAGCCTCTCTAGTCTCAACACTCTGTCTGATTTTGGATTTTTTTTTTTTTTTTCCAAAATCAGACTTGACACCAGAGAGGCTGAATACCGCACTGAGTCAATGCGGTCTTAGCCTCTCTGGTGTCAACACTCTGTCTGATTTTGGATTTTTTTTTTTTTTTTCCAAAATCAGACTTGACACCAGAGAGGCTGAATACCGCACTGAGTCAATGCGGTCTTAGCCTCTCTGGTGTCAACACTCTGTCTGATTTTGGATTTATTTTTATTTTTTTCCAAAATCAGACTTGACACCAGAGAGGCTGAATACCGGACTGAGTCAATGCGGTCTTAGCCTCTCTGGTCTCAACACTCTGTCTGATTTTGGATTTTTTTTTTTTTTTCCAAAATCAGACTTGACACCAGAGAGGCTGAATACCGCACTGAGTCAATGCGGTCTTAGCCTCTCTGGTCTCAACACTCTGTCTGATTTTGGATTTTTTTTTTTTTTTCCAAAATCAGACTTGACACCAGAGAGGCTGAATACCGAACTGTGTCAATGCGGTCTTAGCCTCTCTGGTGTCAACACTCTGTCTGATTTTGGATTTTTTTTTTTTTTTTTCCAAAATCAGACTTGACACCAGAGACGCTGAATACCGCACTGAGTCAATGCGGTCTTAGCCTCTCTAGTCTCAACACTCTGTCTGATTTTGGATTTTTTTTTTTTTTTTCCAAAATCAGACTTGACACCAGAGAGGCTGAATACCGCACTGAGTCAATGCGGTCTTAGCCTCTCTGGTGTCAACACTCTGTCTGATTTTGGATTTTTTTTTTTTTTTTCCAAAATCAGACTTGACACCAGAGAGGCTGAATACCGCACTGAGTCAATGCGGTCTTAGCCTCTCTGGTGTCAACACTCTGTCTGATTTTGGATTTATTTTTATTTTTTTCCAAAATCAGACTTGACACCAGAGAGGCTGAATACCGGACTGAGTCAATGCGGTCTTAGCCTCTCTGGTCTCAACACTCTGTCTGATTTTGGATTTTTTTTTTTTTTTCCAAAATCAGACTTGACACCAGAGAGGCTGAATACCGCACTGAGTCAATGCGGTCTTAGCCTCTCTGGTCTCAACACTCTGTCTGATTTTGGATTTTTTTTTTTTTTTCCAAAATCAGACTTGACACCAGAGAGGCTGAATACCGAACTGTGTCAATGCGGTCTTAGCCTCTCTGGTCTCAACACTCTGTCTGATTTTGGATTTTTTTTTTTTTTTTCCAAAATCAGACTTGACACCAGAGAGGCTGAATACTGCACTGAGTCAATGCGGTCTTAGCCTCTCTGGTCTCAACACTCTGTCTGATTTTGGATTTTTTTTTTTTTTTTTCCAAAATCAGACTTGACACCAGAGAGGCTGAATACCGGACTGAGTCAATGCGGTCTTAGCCTCTCTGGTGTCAACACTCTGTCTGATTTGGGATTTATTTTATTTTTTTTCCAAAATCAGACTTGACACCAGAGAGGCTGAATACCGCACTGAGTCAATGCGGTCTTAGCCTCTCTGGTGTCAACACTCTGTCTGATTTTGGATTTTTTTTTTTTTTTTCCAAAATCAGACTTGACACCAGAGACGCTGAATACCGCACTGAGTCAATGCGGTCTTAGCCTCTCTAGTCTCAACACTCTGTCTGATTTTGGATTTTTTTTTTTTTTTTCCAAAATCAGACTTGACACCAGAGAGGCTGAATACCGCACTGAGTCAATGCGGTCTTAGCCTCTCTGGTGTCAACACTCTGTCTGATTTTGGATTTTTTTTTTTTTTTTCCAAAATCAGACTTGACACCAGAGAGGCTGAATACCGCACTGAGTCAATGCGGTCTTAGCCTCTCTGGTGTCAACACTCTGTCTGATTTTGGATTTTTTTTTTTTTTTCCAAAATCAGACTTGACACCAGAGAGGCTGAATACCGCACTGAGTCAATGCGGTCTTAGCCTCTCTGGTCTCAACACTCTGTCTGATTTTGGATTTTTTTTTTTTTTTTCCAAAATCAGACTTGACACCAGAGACGCTGAATACCGCACTGAGTCAATGCGGTCTTAGCCTCTCTAGTCTCAACACTCTGTCTGATTTTGGATTTTTTTTTTTTTTTTCCAAAATCAGACTTGACACCAGAGAGGCTGAATACCGCACTGAGTCAATGCGGTCTTAGCCTCTCTGGTGTCAACACTCTGTCTGATTTTGGATTTTTTTTTTTTTTTTCCAAAATCAGACTTGACACCAGAGAGGCTGAATACCGCACTGAGTCAATGCGGTCTTAGCCTCTCTGGTGTCAACACTCTGTCTGATTTTGGATTTTTTTTTTTTTTTCCAAAATCAGACTTGACACCAGAGACGCTGAATACCGCACTGAGTCAATGCGGTCTTAGCCTCTCTGGTCTCAACACTCTGTCTGATTTTGGATTTTTTTTTATTTTTCCAAAATCAGACTTGACACCAGAGAGGCTGAATACCGCACTGAGTCAATGCGGTCTTAGCCTCTCTGGTGTCAACACTCTGTCTGATTTTGGATTTTTTTTTTTTTTTCCAAAATCAGACTTGACACCAGAGAGGCTGAATACCGCACTGAGTCAATGCGGTCTTAGCCTCTCTGGTCTCAACACTCTGTCTGATTTTGGATTTTTTTTTTTTTTCCAAAATCAGACTTGACACCAGAGAGGCTGAATACCGCACTGAGTCAATGCGGTCTTAGCCTCTCTGGTGTCAACACTCTGTCTGATTTTGGATTTTTTTTTTTTTTTTCCAAAATCAGACTTGACACCAGAGAGGCTGAATACTGCACTGAGTCAATGCGGTCTTAGCCTCTCTGGTCTCAACACTCTGTCTGATTTTGGATTTTTTTTTTTTTTTCCAAAATCAGACTTGACACCAGAGAGGCTGAATACCGCACTGAGTCAATGCGGTCTTAGCCTCTCTGGTGTCAACACTCTGTCTGATTTTGGATTTTTTTTTTTTTTTTCCAAAATCAGACTTGACACCAGAGAGGCTGAATACCGGACTGAGTCAATGCGGTCTTAGCCTCTCTGGTCTCAACACTCTGTCTGATTTTGGATTTTTTTTTTTTTTTCCAAAATCAGACTTGACACCAGAGAGGCTGAATACCGCACTGAGTCAATGCGGTCTTAGCCTCTCTGGTCTCAGCACTCTGTCTGATTTTGGATTTTTTTTTTTTTTTCCAAAATCAGACTTGACACCAGAGAGGCTGAATACCGAACTGAGTCAATGCGGTCTTAGCCTCTCTGGTGTCAACACTCTGTCTGATTTTGGATTTTTTTTTTTTTTTTTCCAAAATCAGACTTGACACCAGAGAGGCTGAATACCGCACTGAGTCAATGCGGTCTTAGCCTCTCTAGTCTCAACACTCTGTCTGATTTTGGATTTTTTTTTTTTTTTTCTAAAATCAGACTTGACACCAGAGAGGCTGAATACCGCACTGAGTCAATGCGGTCTTAGCCTCTCTGGTGTCAACACTCTGTCTGATTTTGGATTTTTTTTTTTTTTTTCCAAAATCAGACTTGACACCAGAGAGGCTGAATACCGCACTGAGTCAATGCGGTCTTAGCCTCTCTGGTCTCAACACTCTGTCTGATTTTGGATTTTTTTTTTTTTTTTCCAAAATCAGACTTGACACCAGAGAGGCTGAATACTGCACTGAGTCAATGCGGTCTTAGCCTCTCTGGTCTCAACACTCTGTCTGATTTTGGATTTTTTTTTTTTTTTTCCAAAATCAGACTTGACACCAGAGAGGCTGAATACCGGACTGAGTCAATGCGGTCTTAGCCTCTCTGGTGTCAACACTCTGTCTGATTTTGGATTTTTTTTTTTTTTTTCCAAAATCAGACTTGACACCAGAGAGGCTGAATACTGCACTGAGTCAATGCGGTCTTAGCCTCTCTGGTCTCAACACTCTGTCTGATTTTGGATTTTTTTTTTTTTTTTCCAAAATCAGACTTGACACCAGAGAGGCTGAATACCGCACTGAGTCAATGCGGTCTTAGCCTCTCTGGTGTCAACACTCTGTCTGATTTTGGATTTTTTTTTTTTTTTTTCCAAAATCAGACTTGACACCAGAGAGGCTGAATACCGCACTGAGTCAATGCGGTCTTAGCCTCTCTGGTCTCAACACTCTGTCTGATTTTGGATTTTTTTTTTTTTTTTCAAAAATCAGACTTGACACCAGAGAGGCTGAATACTGCACTGAGTCAATGCGGTCTTAGCCTCTCTGGTGTCAACACTCTGTCTGATTTTGGATTTTTTTTTTTTTTTTCCAAAATCAGACTTGACACCAGAGAGGCTGAATACTGCACTGAGTCAATGCGGTCTTAGCCTCTCTGGTCTCAACACTCTGTCTGATTTTGGATTTTTTTTTTTTTTTTCCAAAATCAGACTTGACACCAGAGAGGCTGAATACTGCACTGAGTCAATGCGGTCTTAGCCTCTCTGGTCTCAACACTCTGTCTGATTTTGGATTTTTTTTTTTTTTTTCCAAAATCAGACTTGACACCAGAGAGGCTGAATACCGCACTGAGTCAATGCGGTCTTAGCCTCTCTGGTGTCAACACTCTGTCTGATTTTGGATTTTTTATTTTTTTTTCCAAAATCAGACTTGACACCAGAGAGGCTGAATACTGCACTGAGTCAATGCGGTCTTAGCCTCTCTGGTCTCAACACTCTGTCTGATTTTGGATTTTTTTTTTTTTTTTTCCAAAATCAGACTTGACACCAGAGAGGCTGAATACCGGACTGAGTCAATGCGGTCTTAGCCTCTCTGGTGTCAACACTCTGTCTGATTTTGGATTTTTTTTTTTTTTTTCCAAAATCAGACTTGACACCAGAGAGGCTGAATACTGCACTGAGTCAATGCGGTCTTAGCCTCTCTGGTCTCAACACTCTGTCTGATTTTGGATTATTTTTTTTTTTCCAAAATCAGACTTGACACCAGAGAGGCTGAATACCGCACTGAGTCAATGCGGTCTTAGCCTCTCTGGTGTCAACACTCTGTCTGATTTTGGATTTTTTTTTTTTTTTTTCCAAAATCAGACTTGACACCAGAGAGGCTGAATACCGCACTGAGTCAATGCGGTCTTAGCCTCTCTGGTGTCAACACTCTGTCTGATTTTGGATTTTTTTTTTTTTTTTCCAAAATCAGACTTGACACCAGAGAGGCTGAATACCGCACTGAGTCAATGCGGTCTTAGCCTCTCTGGTGTCAACACTCTGTCTGATTTTGGATTTTTTTTTTTTTTTTTCCAAAATCAGACTTGACACCAGAGAGGCTGAATACCGCACTGAGTCAATGCGGTCTTAGCCTCTCTGGTGTCAACACTCTGTCTGATTTTGGATTTTTTTTTTTTTTTTTTTCCAAAATCAGACTTGACACCAGAGAGGCTGAATACCGCACTGAGTCAATGCGGTCTTAGCCTCTCTGGTGTCAACACTCTGTCTGATTTTGGATTTTTTTTTTTTTTTCCAAAATCAGACTTGACACCAGAGACGCTGAATACCGCACTGAGTCAATGCGGTCTTAGCCTCTCTGGTCTCAACACTCTGTCTGATTTTGGATTTTTTTTTTTTTTTTCCAAAATCAGACTTGACACCAGAGAGGCTGAATACCGCACTGAGTCAATGCGGTCTTAGCCTCTCTGGTGTCAACACTCTGTCTGATTTTGGATTTTTTTTTTTTTTTTCCAAAATCAGACTTGACACCAGAGAGGCTGAATACTGCACTGAGTCAATGCGGTCTTAGCCTCTCTGGTCTCAACACTCTGTCTGATTTTGGATTTTTTTTTTTTTTTCCAAAATCAGACTTGACACCAGAGAGGCTGAATACCGCACTGAGTCAATGCGGTCTTAGCCTCTCTGGTGTCAACACTCTGTCTGATTTTGGATTTTTTTTTTTTTTTTCCAAAATCAGACTTGACACCAGAGAGGCTGAATACCGGACTGAGTCAATGCGGTCTTAGCCTCTCTGGTCTCAACACTCTGTCTGATTTTGGATTTTTTTTTTTTTTCCAAAATCAGACTTGACACCAGAGAGGCTGAATACCGCACTGAGTCAATGCGGTCTTAGCCTCTCTGGTCTCAGCACTCTGTCTGATTTTGGATTTTTTTTTTTTTTTTCCAAAATCAGACTTGACACCAGAGAGGCTGAATACCGAACTGAGTCAATGCGGTCTTAGCCTCTCTGGTGTCAACACTCTGTCTGATTTTGGTTTTTTTTTTTTTTTTTCCAAAATCAGACTTGACACCAGAGAGGCTGAATACCGCACTGAGTCAATGCGGTCTTAGCCTCTCTAGTCTCAACACTCTGTCTGATTTTGGATTTTTTTTTTTTTTTTTCTAAAATCAGACTTGACACCAGAGAGGCTGAATACCGCACTGAGTCAATGCGGTCTTAGCCTCTCTGGTGTCAACACTCTGTCTGATTTTGGATTTTTTTTTTTTTTTTCCAAAATCAGACTTGACACCAGAGAGGCTGAATACCGCACTGAGTCAATGCGGTCTTAGCCTCTCTGGTCTCAACACTCTGTCTGATTTTGGATTTTTTTTTTTTTTTTCCAAAATCAGACTTGACACCAGAGAGGCTGAATACTGCACTGAGTCAATGCGGTCTTAGCCTCTCTGGTCTCAACACTCTGTCTGATTTTGGATTTTTTTTTTTTTTTTCCAAAATCAGACTTGACACCAGAGAGGCTGAATACCGGACTGAGTCAATGCGGTCTTAGCCTCTCTGGTGTCAACACTCTGTCTGATTTTGGATTTTTTTTTTTTTTTTCCAAAATCAGACTTGACACCAGAGAGGCTGAATACTGCACTGAGTCAATGCGGTCTTAGCCTCTCTGGTCTCAACACTCTGTCTGATTTTGGATTTTTTTTTTTTTTTCCAAAATCAGACTTGACACCAGAGAGGCTGAATACCGCACTGAGTCAATGCGGTCTTAGCCTCTCTGGTGTCAACACTCTGTCTGATTTTGGATTTTTTTTTTTTTTTTTCCAAAATCAGACTTGACACCAGAGAGGCTGAATACCGCACTGAGTCAATGCGGTCTTAGCCTCTCTGGTCTCAACACTCTGTCTGATTTTGGATTTTTTTTTTTTTTTTCCAAAATCAGACTTGACACCAGAGAGGCTGAATACTGCACTGAGTCAATGCGGTCTTAGCCTCTCTGGTGTCAACACTCTGTCTGATTTTGGATTTTTTTTTTTTTTTTCCAAAATCAGACTTGACACCAGAGAGGCTGAATACTGCACTGAGTCAATGCGGTCTTAGCCTCTCTGGTCTAAACACTCTGTCTGATTTTGGATTTTTTTTTTTTTTTCCAAAATCAGACTTGACACCAGAGAGGCTGAATACCGCACTGAGTCAATGCGGTCTTAGCCTCTCTGGTGTCAACAGTCTGTCTGATTTTGGATTTTTTTTTTTTTTTTCCAAAATCAGACTTGACACCAGAGAGGCTGAATACTGCACTGAGTCAATGCGGTCTTAGCCTCTCTGGTCTCAACACTCTGTCTGATTTTGGATTTTTTTTTTTTTTTTCCAAAATCAGACTTGACACCAGAGAGGCTGAATACCGCACTGAGTCAATGCGGTCTTAGCCTCTCTGGTGTCAACACTCTGTCTGATTTTGGATTTTTTTTTTTTTTTTCCAAAATCAGACTTGACACCAGAGAGGCTGAATACTGCACTGAGTCAATGCGGTCTTAGCCTCTCTGGTCTCAACACTCTGTCTGATTTTGGATTTTTTTTTTTTTTTTCCAAAATCAGACTTGACACCAGAGAGGCTGAATACCGGACTGAGTCAATGCGGTCTTAGCCTCTCTGGTCTCAACACTCTGTCTGATTTTGGATTTTTTTTTTTTTTCCAAAATCAGACTTGACACCAGAGAGGCTGAATACCGCACTGAGTCAATGCGGTCTTAGCCTCTCTGGTCTCAGCACTCTGTCTGATTTTGGATTTTTTTTTTTTTTTCCAAAATCAGACTTGACACCAGAGAGGCTGAATACCGAACTGAGTCAATGCGGTCTTAGCCTCTCTGGTGTCAACACTCTGTCTGATTTTGGATTTTTTTTTTTTTTTTTCCAAAATCAGACTTGACACCAGAGAGGCTGAATACCGCACTGAGTCAATGCGGTCTTAGCCTCTCTAGTCTCAACACTCTGTCTGATTTTGGATTTTTTTTTTTTTTTTTCTAAAATCAGACTTGACACCAGAGAGGCTGAGTACCGCACTGAGTCAATGCGGTCTTAGCCTCTCTGGTGTCAACACTCTGTCTGATTTTGGATTTTTTTTTTTTTTTTCCAAAATCAGACTTGACACCAGAGAGGCTGAATACTGCACTGAGTCAATGCGGTCTTAGCCTCTCTGGTCTCAACACTCTGTCTGATTTTGGATTTTTTTTTTTTTTTTCCAAAATCAGACTTGACACCAGAGAGGCTGAATACCGGACTGAGTCAATGCGGTCTTAGCCTCTCTGGTCTCAACACTCTGTCTGATTTTGGATTTTTTTTTTTTTTCCAAAATCAGACTTGACACCAGAGAGGCTGAATACCGCACTGAGTCAATGCGGTCTTAGCCTCTCTGGTCTCAGCACTCTGTCTGATTTTGGATTTTTTTTTTTTTTTCCAAAATCAGACTTGACACCAGAGAGGCTGAATACCGAACTGAGTCAATGCGGTCTTAGCCTCTCTGGTGTCAACACTCTGTCTGATTTTGGATTTTTTTTTTTTTTTTCCAAAATCAGACTTGACACCAGAGAGGCTGAATACCGCACTGAGTCAATGCGGTCTTAGCCTCTCTAGTCTCAACACTCTGTCTGATTTTGGATTTTTTTTTTTTTTTTTCTAAAATCAGACTTGACACCAGAGAGGCTGAATACCGCACTGAGTCAATGCGGTCTTAGCCTCTCTGGTGTCAACACTCTGTCTGATTTTGGATTTTTTTTTTTTTTTTCCAAAATCAGACTTGACACCAGAGAGGCTGAATACCGCACTGAGTCAATGCGGTCTTAGCCTCTCTGGTCTCAACACTCTGTCTGATTTTGGATTTTTTTTTTTTTTTTCCAAAATCAGACTTGACACCAGAGAGGCTGAATACCGCACTGAGTCAATGCGGTCTTAGCCTCTCTGGTCTCAACACTCTGTCTGATTTTGGATTTTTTTTTTTTTTTTCCAAAATCAGACTTGACACCAGAGAGGCTGAATACTGCACTGAGTCAATGCGGTCTTAGCCTCTCTGGTGTCAACACTCTGTCTGATTTTGGATTTTTTTTTTTTTTTTCCAAAATCAGACTTGACACCAGAGAGGCTGAATACTGCACTGAGTCAATGCGGTCTTAGCCTCTCTGGTCTCAACACTCTGTCTGATTTTGGATTTTTTTTTTTTTTTCCAAAATCAGACTTGACACCAGAGAGGCTGAATACCGCACTGAGTCAATGCGGTCTTAGCCTCTCTGGTGTCAACAGTCTGTCTGATTTTGGATTTTTTTTTTTTTTTTCCAAAATCAGACTTGACACCAGAGAGGCTGAATACTGCACTGAGTCAATGCGGTCTTAGCCTCTCTGGTCTCAACACTCTGTCTGATTTTGGATTTTTTTTTTTTTTTTCCAAAATCAGACTTGACACCAGAGAGGCTGAATACCGCACTGAGTCAATGCGGTCTTAGCCTCTCTGGTGTCAACACTCTGTCTGATTTTGGATTTTTTTTTTTTTTTTCCAAAATCAGACTTGACACCAGAGAGGCTGAATACTGCACTGAGTCAATGCGGTCTTAGCCTCTCTGGTCTCAACACTCTGTCTGATTTTGGATTTTTTTTTTTTTTTTCCAAAATCAGACTTGACACCAGAGAGGCTGAATACCGGACTGAGTCAATGCGGTCTTAGCCTCTCTGGTCTCAACACTCTGTCTGATTTTGGATTTTTTTTTTTTTTCCAAAATCAGACTTGACACCAGAGAGGCTGAATACCGCACTGAGTCAATGCGGTCTTAGCCTCTCTGGTCTCAGCACTCTGTCTGATTTTGGATTTTTTTTTTTTTTTCCAAAATCAGACTTGACACCAGAGAGGCTGAATACCGAACTGAGTCAATGCGGTCTTAGCCTCTCTGGTGTCAACACTCTGTCTGATTTTGGATTTTTTTTTTTTTTTTCCCAAAATCAGACTTGACACCAGAGAGGCTGAATACCGCACTGAGTCAATGCGGTCTTAGCCTCTCTAGTCTCAACACTCTGTCTGATTTTGGATTTTTTTTTTTTTTTTTCTAAAATCAGACTTGACACCAGAGAGGCTGAATACCGCACTGAGTCAATGCGGTCTTAGCCTCTCTGGTGTCAACACTCTGTCTGATTTTGGATTTTTTTTTTTTTTTTCCAAAATCAGACTTGACACCAGAGAGGCTGAATACCGCACTGAGTCAATGCGGTCTTAGCCTCTCTGGTCTCAACACTCTGTCTGATTTTGGATTTTTTTTTTTTTTTTCCAAAATCAGACTTGACACCAGAGAGGCTGAATACTGCACTGAGTCAATGCGGTCTTAGCCTCTCTGGTCTCAACACTCTGTCTGATTTTGGATTTTTTTTTTTTTTTTCCAAAATCAGACTTGACACCAGAGAGGCTGAATACCGGACTGAGTCAATGCGGTCTTAGCCTCTCTGGTGTCAACACTCTGTCTGATTTTGGATTTTTTTTTTTTTTTTCCAAAATCAGACTTGACACCAGAGAGGCTGAATACTGCACTGAGTCAATGCGGTCTTAGCCTCTCTGGTCTCAACACTCTGTCTGATTTTGGATTTTTTTTTTTTTTTCCAAAATCAGACTTGACACCAGAGAGGCTGAATACCGCACTGAGTCAATGCGGTCTTAGCCTCTCTGGTGTCAACACTCTGTCTGATTTTGGATTTTTTTTTTTTTTTTTCCAAAATCAGACTTGACACCAGAGAGGCTGAATACCGCACTGAGTCAATGCGGTCTTAGCCTCTCTGGTCTCAACACTCTGTCTGATTTTGGATTTTTTTTTTTTTTTTCCAAAATCAGACTTGACACCAGAGAGGCTGAATACTGCACTGAGTCAATGCGGTCTTAGCCTCTCTGGTGTCAACACTCTGTCTGATTTTGGATTTTTTTTTTTTTTTTCCAAAATCAGACTTGACACCAGAGAGGCTGAATACTGCACTGAGTCAATGCGGTCTTAGCCTCTCTGGTCTCAACACTCTGTCTGATTTTGGATTTTTTTTTTTTTTTCCAAAATCAGACTTGACACCAGAGAGGCTGAATACCGCACTGAGTCAATGCGGTCTTAGCCTCTCTGGTGTCAACAGTCTGTCTGATTTTGGATTTTTTTTTTTTTTTTCCAAAATCAGACTTGACACCAGAGAGGCTGAATACTGCACTGAGTCAATGCGGTCTTAGCCTCTCTGGTCTCAACACTCTGTCTGATTTTGGATTTTTTTTTTTTTTTTCCAAAATCAGACTTGACACCAGAGAGGCTGAATACCGCACTGAGTCAATGCGGTCTTAGCCTCTCTGGTCTCAGCACTCTGTCTGATTTTGGATTTTTTTTTTTTTTTCCAAAATCAGACTTGACACCAGAGAGGCTGAATACCGAACTGAGTCAATGCGGTCTTAGCCTCTCTGGTGTCAACACTCTGTCTGATTTTGGATTTTTTTTTTTTTTTTTCCAAAATCAGACTTGACACCAGAGAGGCTGAATACCGCACTGAGTCAATGCGGTCTTAGCCTCTCTAGTCTCAACACTCTGTCTGATTTTGGATTTTTTTTTTTTTTTTCTAAAATCAGACTTGACACCAGAGAGGCTGAATACCGCACTGAGTCAATGCGGTCTTAGCCTCTCTGGTGTCAACACTCTGTCTGATTTTGGATTTTTTTTTTTTTTTTCCAAAATCAGACTTGACACCAGAGAGGCTGAATACCGCACTGAGTCAATGCGGTCTTAGCCTCTCTGGTCTCAACACTCTGTCTGATTTTGGATTTTTTTTTTTTTTTTCCAAAATCAGACTTGACACCAGAGAGGCTGAATACCGCACTGAGTCAATGCGGTCTTAGCCTCTCTGGTCTCAACACTCTGTCTGATTTTGGATTTTTTTTTTTTTTTTCCAAAATCAGACTTGACACCAGAGAGGCTGAATACTGCACTGAGTCAATGCGGTCTTAGCCTCTCTGGTGTCAACACTCTGTCTGATTTTGGATTTTTTTTTTTTTTTTCCAAAATCAGACTTGACACCAGAGAGGCTGAATACTGCACTGAGTCAATGCGGTCTTAGCCTCTCTGGTCTCAACACTCTGTCTGATTTTGGATTTTTTTTTTTTTTTCCAAAATCAGACTTGACACCAGAGAGGCTGAATACCGCACTGAGTCAATGCGGTCTTAGCCTCTCTGGTGTCAACAGTCTGTCTGATTTTGGATTTTTTTTTTTTTTTTCCAAAATCAGACTTGACACCAGAGAGGCTGAATACTGCACTGAGTCAATGCGGTCTTAGCCTCTCTGGTCTCAACACTCTGTCTGATTTTGGATTTTTTTTTTTTTTTTCCAAAATCAGACTTGACACCAGAGAGGCTGAATACCGCACTGAGTCAATGCGGTCTTAGCCTCTCTGGTGTCAACACTCTGTCTGATTTTGGATTTTTTTTTTTTTTTTCCAAAATCAGACTTGACACCAGAGAGGCTGAATACTGCACTGAGTCAATGCGGTCTTAGCCTCTCTGGTCTCAACACTCTGTCTGATTTTGGATTTTTTTTTTTTTTTTCCAAAATCAGACTTGACACCAGAGAGGCTGAATACCGGACTGAGTCAATGCGGTCTTAGCCTCTCTGGTCTCAACACTCTGTCTGATTTTGGATTTTTTTTTTTTTTCCAAAATCAGACTTGACACCAGAGAGGCTGAATACCGCACTGAGTCAATGCGGTCTTAGCCTCTCTGGTCTCAGCACTCTGTCTGATTTTGGATTTTTTTTTTTTTTTCCAAAATCAGACTTGACACCAGAGAGGCTGAATACCGAACTGAGTCAATGCGGTCTTAGCCTCTCTGGTGTCAACACTCTGTCTGATTTTGGATTTTTTTTTTTTTTTTTCCAAAATCAGACTTGACACCAGAGAGGCTGAATACCGCACTGAGTCAATGCGGTCTTAGCCTCTCTAGTCTCAACACTCTGTCTGATTTTGGATTTTTTTTTTTTTTTTTCTAAAATCAGACTTGACACCAGAGAGGCTGAATACCGCACTGAGTCAATGCGGTCTTAGCCTCTCTGGTGTCAACACTCTGTCTGATTTTGGATTTTTTTTTTTTTTTTCCAAAATCAGACTTGACACCAGAGAGGCTGAATACCGCACTGAGTCAATGCGGTCTTAGCCTCTCTGGTCTCAACACTCTGTCTGATTTTGGATTTTTTTTTTTTTTTTCCAAAATCAGACTTGACACCAGAGAGGCTGAATACTGCACTGAGTCAATGCGGTCTTAGCCTCTCTGGTCTCAACACTCTGTCTGATTTTGGATTTTTTTTTTTTTTTTCCAAAATCAGACTTGACACCAGAGAGGCTGAATACCGGACTGAGTCAATGCGGTCTTAGCCTCTCTGGTGTCAACACTCTGTCTGATTTTGGATTTTTTTTTTTTTTTTCCAAAATCAGACTTGACACCAGAGAGGCTGAATACTGCACTGAGTCAATGCGGTCTTAGCCTCTCTGGTCTCAACACTCTGTCTGATTTTGGATTTTTTTTTTTTTTTCCAAAATCAGACTTGACACCAGAGAGGCTGAATACCGCACTGAGTCAATGCGGTCTTAGCCTCTCTGGTGTCAACACTCTGTCTGATTTTGGATTTTTTTTTTTTTTTTCCAAAATCAGACTTGACACCAGAGAGGCTGAATACCGCACTGAGTCAATGCGGTCTTAGCCTCTCTGGTCTCAACACTCTGTCTGATTTTGGATTTTTTTTTTTTTTTTCCAAAATCAGACTTGACACCAGAGAGGCTGAATACTGCACTGAGTCAATGCGGTCTTAGCCTCTCTGGTGTCAACACTCTGTCTGATTTTGGATTTTTTTTTTTTTTTTCCAAAATCAGACTTGACACCAGAGAGGCTGAATACTGCACTGAGTCAATGCGGTCTTAGCCTCTCTGGTCTCAACACTCTGTCTGATTTTGGATTTTTTTTTTTTTTTCCAAAATCAGACTTGACACCAGAGAGGCTGAATACCGCACTGAGTCAATGCGGTCTTAGCCTCTCTGGTGTCAACAGTCTGTCTGATTTTGGATTTTTTTTTTTTTTTTCCAAAATCAGACTTGACACCAGAGAGGCTGAATACTGCACTGAGTCAATGCGGTCTTAGCCTCTCTGGTCTCAACACTCTGTCTGATTTTGGATTTTTTTTTTTTTTTTCCAAAATCAGACTTGACACCAGAGAGGCTGAATACCGCACTGAGTCAATGCGGTCTTAGCCTCTCTGGTGTCAACACTCTGTCTGATTTTGGATTTTTTTTTTTTTTTTCCAAAATCAGACTTGACACCAGAGAGGCTGAATACTGCACTGAGTCAATGCGGTCTTAGCCTCTCTGGTCTCAACACTCTGTCTGATTTTGGATTTTTTTTTTTTTTTTCCAAAATCAGACTTGACACCAGAGAGGCTGAATACCGCACTGAGTCAATGCGGTCTTAGCCTCTCTGGTGTCAACAGTCTGTCTGATTTTGGATTTTTTTTTTTTTTTTCCAAAATCAGACTTGACACCAGAGAGGCTGAATACTGCACTGAGTCAATGCGGTCTTAGCCTCTCTGGTCTCAACACTCTGTCTGATTTTGGATTTTTTTTTTTTTTTTCCAAAATCAGACTTGACACCAGAGAGGCTGAATACTGCACTGAGTCAATGCAGTCTTAGCCTCTCTGGTCTCAACACTCTGTCTGATTTTGGATTTTTTTTTTTTTTTTTCCAAAATCAGACTTGACACCAGAGAGGCTGAATACCGGACTGAGTCAATGCGGTCTTAGCCTCTCTGGTGTCAACACTCTGTCTGATTTTGGATTTTTTTTTTTTTTTTCCAAAATCAGACTTGACACCAGAGAGGCTGAATACTGCACTGAGTCAATGCGGTCTTAGCCTCTCTGGTCTCAACACTGTGTCTGATTTTGGATTTTTTTTTTTTTTTCCAAAATCAGACTTGACACCAGAGAGGCTGAATACCGCACTGAGTCAATGCGGTCTTAGCCTCTCTGGTGTCAACACTCTGTCTGATTTTGGATTTTTTTTTTTTTTTTCCAAAATCAGACTTGACACCAGAGAGGCTGAATACCGCACTGAGTCAATGCGGTCTTAGCCTCTCTGGTCTCAACACTCTGTCTGATTTTGGATTTTTTTTTTTTTTTTCCAAAATCAGACTTGACACCAGAGAGGCTGAATACTGCACTGAGTCAATGCGGTCTTAGCCTCTCTGGTGTCAACACTCTGTCTGATTTTGGATTTTTTTTTTTTTTTTCCAAAATCAGACTTGACACCAGAGAGGCTGAATACTGCACTGAGTCAATGCGGTCTTAGCCTCTCTGGTCTCAACACTCTGTCTGATTTTGGATTTTTTTTTTTTTTTTCCAAAATCAGACTTGACACCAGAGAGGCTGAATACCGCACTGAGTCAATGCGGTCTTAGCCTCTCTGGTGTCAACAGTCTGTCTGATTTTGGATTTTTTTTTTTTTTTTCCAAAATCAGACTTGACACCAGAGAGGCTGAATACTGCACTGAGTCAATGCGGTCTTAGCCTCTCTGGTCTCAACACTCTGTCTGATTTTGGATTTTTTTTTTTTTTTTCCAAAATCAGACTTGACACCAGAGAGGCTGAATGCCGCACTGAGTCAATGCGGTCTTAGCCTCTCTGGTCTCAACACTCTGTCTGATTTTGGATTTTTTTTTTTTTTTTTCCAAAATCAGACTTGACACCAGAGAGGCTGAATACCGCACTGAGTCAATGCAGTCTTAGGCTCTCTGGTCTCAACACTCTGTCTGATTTTGGATTTTTTTTTTTTTTTCCAAAATCAGACTTGACACCAGAGAGGCTGAATACCGCACTGAGTCAATGCGGTCTTAGCCTCTCTGGTGTCAACACTCTGTCTGATTTTGGATTTATTTTATTTTTTTTCCAAAATCAGACTTGACACCAGAGAGGCTGAATACCGCACTGAGTCAATGCGGTCTTAGCCTCTCTGGTCTCAACACTCTGTCTGATTTTGGATTTTTTTTTTTTTTTTCCAAAATCAGACTTGACACCAGAGAGGCTGAATACTGCACTGAGTCAATGCGGTCTTAGCCTCTCTGGTGTCAACACTCTGTCTGATTTTGGATTTTTTTTTTTTTTTTCCAAAATCAGACTTGACACCAGAGAGGCTGAATACTGCACTGAGTCAATGCGGTCTTAGCCTCTCTGGTCTCAACACTCTGTCTGATTTTGGATTTTTTTTTTTTTTTCCAAAATCAGACTTGACACCAGAGAGGCTGAATACCGCACTGAGTCAATGCGGTCTTAGCCTCTCTGGTGTCAACAGTCTGTCTGATTTTGGATTTTTTTTTTTTTTTTCCAAAATCAGACTTGACACCAGAGAGGCTGAATACTGCACTGAGTCAATGCGGTCTTAGCCTCTCTGGTCTCAACACTCTGTCTGATTTTGGATTTTTTTTTTTTTTTTCCAAAATCAGACTTGACACCAGAGAGGCTGAATACCGCACTGAGTCAATGCGGTCTTAGCCTCTCTGGTGTCAACACTCTGTCTGATTTTGGATTTTTTTTTTTTTTTTCCAAAATCAGACTTGACACCAGAGAGGCTGAATACTGCACTGAGTCAATGCGGTCTTAGCCTCTCTGGTCTCAACACTCTGTCTGATTTTGGATTTTTTTTTTTTTTTTCCAAAATCAGACTTGACACCAGAGAGGCTGAATACCGCACTGAGTCAATGCGGTCTTAGCCTCTCTGGTGTCAACAGTCTGTCTGATTTTGGATTTTTTTTTTTTTTTTCCAAAATCAGACTTGACACCAGAGAGGCTGAATACTGCACTGAGTCAATGCGGTCTTAGCCTCTCTGGTCTCAACACTCTGTCTGATTTTGGATTTTTTTTTTTTTTTTCCAAAATCAGACTTGACACCAGAGAGGCTGAATACTGCACTGAGTCAATGCAGTCTTAGCCTCTCTGGTCTCAACACTCTGTCTGATTTTGGATTTTTTTTTTTTTTTTTCCAAAATCAGACTTGACACCAGAGAGGCTGAATACCGGACTGAGTCAATGCGGTCTTAGCCTCTCTGGTGTCAACACTCTGTCTGATTTTGGATTTTTTTTTTTTTTTTCCAAAATCAGACTTGACACCAGAGAGGCTGAATACTGCACTGAGTCAATGCGGTCTTAGCCTCTCTGGTCTCAACACTCTGTCTGATTTTGGATTTTTTTTTTTTTTTTCCAAAATCAGACTTGACACCAGAGAGGCTGAATACCGCACTGAGTCAATGCGGTCTTAGCCTCTCTGGTGTCAACACTCTGTCTGATTTTGGATTTTTTTTTTTTTTTTTCCAAAATCAGACTTGACACCAGAGAGGCTGAATACCGCACTGAGTCAATGCGGTCTTAGCCTCTCTGGTCTCAACACTCTGTCTGATTTTGGATTTTTTTTTTTTTTTTCCAAAATCAGACTTGACACCAGAGAGGCTGAATACTGCACTGAGTCAATGCGGTCTTAGCCTCTCTGGTGTCAACACTCTGTCTGATTTTGGATTTTTTTTTTTTTTTTCCAAAATCAGACTTGACACCAGAGAGGCTGAATACTGCACTGAGTCAATGCGGTCTTAGCCTCTCTGGTCTCAACACTCTGTCTGATTTTGGATTTTTTTTTTTTTTTTCCAAAATCAGACTTGACACCAGAGAGGCTGAATACCGCACTGAGTCAATGCGGTCTTAGCCTCTCTGGTGTCAACAGTCTGTCTGATTTTGGATTTTTTTTTTTTTTTTCCAAAATCAGACTTGACACCAGAGAGGCTGAATACTGCACTGAGTCAATGCGGTCTTAGCCTCTCTGGTCTCAACACTCTGTCTGATTTTGGATTTTTTTTTTTTTTTTCCAAAATCAGACTTGACACCAGAGAGGCTGAATGCCGCACTGAGTCAATGCGGTCTTAGCCTCTCTGGTCTCAACACTCTGTCTGATTTTGGATTTTTTTTTTTTTTTTTCCAAAATCAGACTTGACACCAGAGAGGCTGAATACCGCACTGAGTCAATGCGGTCTTAGCCTCTCTGGTGTCAACACTCTGTCTGATTTTGGATTTATTTTATTTTTTTTCCAAAATCAGACTTGACACCAGAGAGGCTGAATACCGCACTGAGTCAATGCGGTCTTAGCCTCTCTGGTGTCAACACTCTGTCTGATTTTGGATTTTTTTTTTTTTTTTCCAAAATCAGACTTGACACCAGAGACGCTGAATACCGCACTGAGTCAATGCGGTCTTAGCCTCTCTAGTCTCAACACTCTGTCTGATTTTGGATTTTTTTTTTTTTTTCCAAAATCAGACTTGACACCAGAGAGGCTGAATACCGCACTGAGTCAATGCGGTCTTAGCCTCTCTGGTGTCAACACTCTGTCTGATTTTGGATTTTTTTTTTTTTTTTCCAAAATCAGACTTGACACCAGAGAGGCTGAATACCGCACTGAGTCAATGCGGTCTTAGCCTCTCTGGTGTCAACACTCTGTCTGATTTTGGATTTTTTTTTTTTTTTCCAAAATCAGACTTGACACCAGAGACGCTGAATACCGCACTGAGTCAATGCGGTCTTAGCCTCTCTGGTCTCAACAGTCTGTCTGATTTTGGATTTTTTTTTTTTTTTCCAAAATCAGACTTGACACCAGAGAGGCTGAATACCGCACTGAGTCAATGCGGTCTTAGCCTCTCTGGTGTCAACACTCTGTCTGATTTTGGATTTTTTTTTTTTTTTCCAAAATCAGACTTGACACCAGAGAGGCTGAATACCGCACTGAGTCAATGCGGTCTTAGCCTCTCTGGTCTCAACACTCTGTCTGATTTTGGATTTTTTTTTTTTTTTTCCAAAATCAGACTTGACACCAGAGACGCTGAATACCGCACTGAGTCAATGCGGTCTTAGCCTCTCTAGTCTCAACACTCTGTCTGATTTTGGATTTTTTTTTTTTTTTTCCAAAATCAGACTTGACACCAGAGAGGCTGAATACCGCACTGAGTCAATGCGGTCTTAGCCTCTCTGGTGTCAACACTCTGTCTGATTTTGGATTTTTTTTTTTTTTTTCCAAAATCAGACTTGACACCAGAGAGGCTGAATACCGCACTGAGTCAATGCGGTCTTAGCCTCTCTGGTGTCAACACTCTGTCTGATTTTGGATTTTTTTTTTTTTTTCCAAAATCAGACTTGACACCAGAGAGGCTGAATGCCGCACTGAGTCAATGCGGTCTTAGCCTCTCTGGTCTCAACACTCTGTCTGATTTTGGATTTTTTTTTTTTTTTTCCAAAATCAGACTTGACACCAGAGAGGCTGAATACCGCACTGAGTCAATGCGGTCTTAGCCTCTCTGGTGTCAACACTCTGTCTGATTTTGGATTTTTTTTTTTTTTTTCCAAAATCAGACTTGACACCAGAGAGGCTGAATACTGCACTGAGTCAATGCGGTCTTAGCCTCTCTGGTCTCAACACTCTGTCTGATTTTGGATTTTTTTTTTTTTTTTCCAAAATCAGACTTGACACCAGAGAGGCTGAATACCGCACTGAGTCAATGCGGTCTTAGCCTCTCTGGTGTCAACAGTCTGTCTGATTTTGGATTTTTTTTTTTTTTTCCAAAATCAGACTTGACACCAGAGAGGCTGAATACTGCACTGAGTCAATGCGGTCTTAGCCTCTCTGGTCTCAACACTCTGTCTGATTTTGGATTTTTTTTTTTTTTTTCCAAAATCAGACTTGACACCAGAGAGGCTGAATACCGCACTGAGTCAATGCGGTCTTAGCCTCTCTGGTGTCAACACTCTGTCTGATTTTGGATTTTTTTTTTTTTTTTCCAAAATCAGACTTGACACCAGAGAGGCTGAATACTGCACTGAGTCAATGCGGTCTTAGCCTCTCTGGTCTCAACACTCTGTCTGATTTTGGATTTTTTTTTTTTTTTTTTCCAAAATCAGACTTGACACCAGAGAGGCTGAATACCGCACTGAGTCAATGCGGTCTTAGCCTCTCTGGTGTCAACAGTCTGTCTGATTTTGGATTTTTTTTTTTTTTTTTCCAAAATCAGACTTGACACCAGAGAGGCTGAATACTGCACTGAGTCAATGCGGTCTTAGCCTCTCTGGTCTCAACACTCTGTCTGATTTTGGATTTTTTTTTTTTTTTTTTCCAAAATCAGACTTGACACCAGAGAGGCTGAATACTGCACTGAGTCAATGCGGTCTTAGCCTCTCTGGTCTCAACACTCTGTCTGATTTTGGATTTTTTTTTTTTTTTCCAAAATCAGACTTGACACCAGAGAGGCTGAATACCGCACTGAGTCAATGCGGTCTTAGCCTCTCTGGTCTCAGCACTCTGTCTGATTTTGGATTTTTTTTTTTTTTTTTCCAAAATCAGACTTGACACCAGAGAGGCTGAATACCGAACTGAGTCAATGCGGTCTTAGCCTCTCTGGTGTCAACACTCTGTCTGATTTTGGATTTTTTTTTTTTTTTTTCCAAAATCAGACTTGACACCAGAGAGGCTGAATACCGCACTGAGTCAATGCGGTCTTAGCCTCTCTAGTCTCAACACTCTGTCTGATTTTGGATTTTTTTTTTTTTTTTTCTAAAATCAGACTTGACACCAGAGAGGCTGAATACCGCACTGAGTCAATGCGGTCTTAGCCTCTCTGGTCTCAACACTCTGTCTGATTTTGGATTTTTTTTTTTTTTTTCCAAAATCAGACTTGACACCAGAGAGGCTGAATACTGCACTGAGTCAATGCGGTCTTAGCCTCTCTGGTCTCAACACTCTGTCTGATTTTGGATTTTTTTTTTTTTTTTCCAAAATCAGACTTGACACCAGAGAGGCTGAATACCGGACTGAGTCAATGCGGTCTTAGCCTCTCTGGTGTCAACACTCTGTCTGATTTTGGATTTTTTTTTTTTTTTTCCAAAATCAGACTTGACACCAGAGAGGCTGAATACTGCACTGAGTCAATGCGGTCTTAGCCTCTCTGGTCTCAACACTCTGTCTGATTTTGGATTTTTTTTTTTTTTTTCCAAAATCAGACTTGACACCAGAGAGGCTGAATACCGCACTGAGTCAATGCGGTCTTAGCCTCTCTGGTGTCAACACTCTGTCTGATTTTGGATTTTTTTTTTTTTTTTTCCAAAATCAGACTTGACACCAGAGAGGCTGAATACCGCACTGAGTCAATGCGGTCTTAGCCTCTCTGGTCTCAACACTCTGTCTGATTTTGGATTTTTTTTTTTTTTTTCCAAAATCAGACTTGACACCAGAGAGGCTGAATACTGCACTGAGTCAATGCGGTCTTAGCCTCTCTGGTGTCAACACTCTGTCTGATTTTGGATTTTTTTTTTTTTTTTCCAAAATCAGACTTGACACCAGAGAGGCTGAATACTGCACTGAGTCAATGCGGTCTTAGCCTCTCTGGTCTCAACACTCTGTCTGATTTTGGATTTTTTTTTTTTTTTTCCAAAATCAGACTTGACACCAGAGAGGCTGAATACCGCACTGAGTCAATGCGGTCTTAGCCTCTCTGGTGTCAACAGTCTGTCTGATTTTGGATTTTTTTTTTTTTTTTTCCAAAATCAGACTTGACACCAGAGAGGCTGAATACTGCACTGAGTCAATGCGGTCTTAGCCTCTCTGGTCTCAACACTCTGTCTGATTTTGGATTTTTTTTTTTTTTTTCCAAAATCAGACTTGACACCAGAGAGGCTGAATACCGCACTGAGTCAATGCGGTCTTAGCCTCTCTGGTGTCAACACTCTGTCTGATTTTGGATTTTTTTTTTTTTTTTCCAAAATCAGACTTGACACCAGAGAGGCTGAATACTGCACTGAGTCAATGCGGTCTTAGCCTCTCTGGTCTCAACACTCTGTCTGATTTTGGATTTTTTTTTTTTTTTTCCAAAATCAGACTTGACACCAGAGAGGCTGAATACCGCACTGAGTCAATGCGGTCTTAGCCTCTCTGGTGTCAACAGTCTGTCTGATTTTGGATTTTTTTTTTTTTTTTTCCAAAATCAGACTTGACACCAGAGAGGCTGAATACTGCACTGAGTCAATGCGGTCTTAGCCTCTCTGGTCTCAACACTCTGTCTGATTTTGGATTTTTTTTTTTTTTTTCCAAAATCAGACTTGACACCAGAGAGGCTGAATACTGCACTGAGTCAATGCAGTCTTAGCCTCTCTGGTCTCAACACTCTGTCTGATTTTGGATTTTTTTTTTTTTTTTCCAAAATCAGACTTGACACCAGAGAGGCTGAATACTGCACTGAGTCAATGCGGTCTTAGCCTCTCTGGTGTCAACACTCTGTCTGATTTTGGATTTTTTTTTTTTTTTTCCAAAATCAGACTTGACACCAGAGAGGCTGAATACTGCACTGAGTCAATGCGGTCTTAGCCTCTCTGGTCTCAACACTCTGTCTGATTTTGGATTTTTTTTTTTTTTTTCCAAAATCAGACTTGACACCAGAGAGGCTGAATACCGCACTGAGTCAATGCGGTCTTAGCCTCTCTGGTGTCAACAGTCTGTCTGATTTTGGATTTTTTTTTTTTTTTTCCAAAATCAGACTTGACACCAGAGAGGCTGAATACTGCACTGAGTCAATGCGGTCTTAGCCTCTCTGGTCTCAACACTCTGTCTGATTTTGGATTTTTTTTTTTTTTTTCCAAAATCAGACTTGACACCAGAGAGGCTGAATGCCGCACTGAGTCAATGCGGTCTTAGCCTCTCTGGTGTCAACACTCTGTCTGATTTTGGATTTTTTTTTTTTTTTCCAAAATCAGACTTGACACCAGAGAGGCTGAATACCGCACTGAGTCAATGCGGTCTTAGCCTCTCTGGTCTCAACACTCTGTCTGATTTTGGATTTTTTTTTTTTTTTTTCCAAAATCAGACTTGACACCAGAGACGCTGAATACCGCACTGAGTCAATGCGGTCTTAGCCTCTCTAGTCTCAACACTCTGTCTGATTTTGGATTTTTTTTTTTTTTTTTCCAAAATCAGACTTGACACCAGAGAGGCTGAATACCGCACTGAGTCAATGCGGTCTTAGCCTCTCTGGTGTCAACACTCTGTCTGATTTTGGATTTTTTTTTTTTTTTTCCAAAATCAGACTTGACACCAGAGAGGCTGAATACCGCACTGAGTCAATGCGGTCTTAGCCTCTCTGGTGTCAACACTCTGTCTGATTTTGGATTTTTTTTTTTTTTTCCAAAATCAGACTTGACACCAGAGAGGCTGAATGCCGCACTGAGTCAATGCGGTCTTAGCCTCTCTGGTCTCAACACTCTGTCTGATTTTGGATTTTTTTTTTTTTTTTTCCAAAATCAGACTTGACACCAGAGAGGCTGAATACCGCACTGAGTCAATGCGGGTCTTAGCCTCTCTGGTGTCAACACTCTGTCTGATTTTGGATTTTTTTTTTTTTTTTTTCCAAAATCAGACTTGACACCAGAGAGGCTGAATACTGCACTGAGTCAATGCGGTCTTAGCCTCTCTGGTCTCAACACTCTGTCTGATTTTGGATTTTTTTTTTTTTTTTTCCCAAAATCAGACTTGACACCAGAGAGGCTGAATACCGCACTGAGTCAATGCGGTCTTAGCCTCTCTGGTGTCAACAGTCTGTCTGATTTTGGATTTTTTTTTTTTTTTTCCAAAATCAGACTTGACACCAGAGAGGCTGAATACTGCACTGAGTCAATGCGGTCTTAGCCTCTCTGGTCTCAACACTCTGTCTGATTTTGGATTTTTTTTTTTTTTTTTCCAAAATCAGACTTGACACCAGAGAGGCTGAATACCGCACTGAGTCAATGCGGTCTTAGCCTCTCTGGTGTCAACACTCTGTCTGATTTTGGATTTTTTTTTTTTTTTTCCAAAATCAGACTTGACACCAGAGAGGCTGAATACTGCACTGAGTCAATGCGGTCTTAGCCTCTCTGGTCTCAACACTCTGTCTGATTTTGGATTTTTTTTTTTTTTTTTTCCAAAATCAGACTTGACACCAGAGAGGCTGAATACCGCACTGAGTCAATGCGGTCTTAGCCTCTCTGGTGTCAACAGTCTGTCTGATTTTGGATTTTTTTTTTTTTTTTCCAAAATCAGACTTGACACCAGAGAGGCTGAATACTGCACTGAGTCAATGCGGTCTTAGCCTCTCTGGTCTCAACACTCTGTCTGATTTTGGATTTTTTTTTTTTTTTTTCCAAAATCAGACTTGACACCAGAGAGGCTGAATACTGCACTGAGTCAATGCGGTCTTAGCCTCTCTGGTCTCAACACTCTGTCTGATTTTGGATTTTTTTTTTTTTTTTCCAAAATCAGACTTGACACCAGAGAGGCTGAATACCGCACTGAGTCAATGCGGTCTTAGCCTCTCTGGTGTCAACAGTCTGTCTGATTTTGGATTTTTTTTTTTTTTTTCCAAAATCAGACTTGACACCAGAGAGGCTGAATACTGCACTGAGTCAATGCGGTCTTAGCCTCTCTGGTCTCAACACTCTGTCTGATTTTGGATTTTTTTTTTTTTTTTCCAAAATCAGACTTGACACCAGAGAGGCTGAATACCGCACTGAGTCAATGCGGTCTTAGCCTCTCTGGTGTCAACACTCTGTCTGATTTTGGATTTTTTTTTTTTTTTTCCAAAATCAGACTTGACACCAGAGAGGCTGAATACTGCACTGAGTCAATGCGGTCTTAGCCTCTCTGGTCTCAACACTCTGTCTGATTTTGGATTTTTTTTTTTTTTTTTTTCCAAAATCAGACTTGACACCAGAGAGGCTGAATACCGCACTGAGTCAATGCGGTCTTAGCCTCTCTGGTGTCAACAGTCTGTCTGATTTTGGATTTTTTTTTTTTTTTTCCAAAATCAGACTTGACACCAGAGAGGCTGAATACTGCACTGAGTCAATGCGGTCTTAGCCTCTCTGGTCTCAACACTCTGTCTGATTTTGGATTTTTTTTTTTTTTTTTCCAAAATCAGACTTGACACCAGAGAGGCTGAATACTGCACTGAGTCAATGCGGTCTTAGCCTCTCTGGTCTCAACACTCTGTCTGATTTTGGATTTTTTTTTTTTTTTTCCAAAATCAGACTTGACACCAGAGAGGCTGAATACCGCACTGAGTCAATGCGGTCTTAGCCTCTCTGGTGTCAACACTCTGTCTGATTTTGGATTTTTTTTTTTTTTTTCCAAAATCAGACTTGACACCAGAGAGGCTGAATACCGCACTGAGTCAATGCGGTCTTAGCCTCTCTGGTCTCAACACTCTGTCTGATTTTGGATTTTTTTTTTTTTTTCCAAAATCAGACTTGACACCAGAGAGGCTGAATACCGCACTGAGTCAATGCGGTCTTAGCCTCTCTGGTCTCAACACTCTGTCTGATTTTGGATTTTTTTTTTTTTTTTCCAAAATCAGACTTGACACCAGAGAGGCTGAATACCGAACTGAGTCAATGCGGTCTTAGCCTCTCTGGTGTCAACACTCTGTCTGATTTTGGATTTTTTTTTTTTTTTTTCCAAAATCAGACTTGACACCAGAGAGGCTGAATACCGCACTGAGTCAATGCGGTCTTAGCCTCTCTAGTCTCAACACTCTGTCTGATTTTGGATTTTTTTTTTTTTTTTTCTAAAATCAGACTTGACACCAGAGAGGCTGAATACCGCACTGAGTCAATGCGGTCTTAGCCTCTCTGGTGTCAACACTCTGTCTGATTTTGGATTTTTTTTTTTTTTTTCCAAAATCAGACTTGACACCAGAGAGGCTGAATACCGCACTGAGTCAATGCGGTCTTAGCCTCTCTGGTCTCAACACTCTCTGATTTTGGATTTTTTTTTTTTTTTTTCCAAAATCAGACTTGACACCAGAGAGGCTGAATACTGCACTGAGTCAATGCGGTCTTAGCCTCTCTGGTCTCAACACTCTGTCTGATTTTGGATTTTTTTTTTTTTTTTTCCAAAATCAGACTTGACACCGGAGAGGCTGAATACCGGACTGAGTCAATGCGGTCTTAGCCTCTCTGGTGTCAACACTCTGTCTGATTTTGGATTTTTTTTTTTTTTTTTCAAAATCAGACTTGACACCAGAGAGGCTGAATACCGCACTGAGTCAATGCGGTCTTAGGCTCTCTGGTCTCAACACTCTGTCTGATTTTGGATTTTTTTTTTTTTTCCAAAATCAGACTTGATACCAGAGAGGCTGAATACCGCACTGAGTCAATGCGGTCTTAGCCTCTCTGGTGTCAACACTCTGTCTGATTTTGGATTTTTTTTTTTTTTTTTCCAAAATCAGACTTGACACCAGAGAGGCTGAATACCGCACTGAGTCAATGCGGTCTTAGCCTCTCTGGTGTCAACACTCTGTCTGATTTTGGATTTTTTTTTTTTTTTCCAAAATCAGACTTGACACCAGAGAGGCTGAATACCGCACTGAGTCAATGCGGTCTTAGCCTCTCTGGTGTCAACACTCTGTCTGATTTTGGATTTTTTTTTTTTTTTTCCAAAATCAGACTTGACACCAGAGACGCTGAATACCGCACTGAGTCAATGCGGTCTTAGCCTCTCTAGTCTCAACACTCTGTCTAATTTTGGATTTTTTTTTTTTTTTTTCCAAAATCAGACTTGACACCAGAGAGGCTGAATACCGCACTGAGTCAATGCGGTCTTAGCCTCTCTGGTGTCAACACTCTGTCTGATTTTGGATTTTTTTTTTTTTTTTCCAAAATCAGACTTGACACCAGAGAGGCTGAATACCGCACTGAGTCAATGCGGTCTTAGCCTCTCTGGTCTCAACACTCTGTCTGATTTTGGATTTTTTTTTTTTTTTCCAAAATCAGACTTGACACCAGAGAGGCTGAATACCGCACTGAGTCAATGCGGTCTTAGCCTCTCTGGTCTCAACACTCTGTCTGATTTTTGATTTTTTTTTTTTTTTTCAAAAATCAGACTTGACACCAGAGACGCTGAATACCGCACTGAGTCAATGCGGTCTTAGCCTCTCTAGTCTCAACACTCTGTCTGATTTTGGATTTTTTTTTTTTTTTTCCAAAATCAGACTTGACACCAGAGAGGCTGAATACCGCACTGAGTCAATGCGGTCTTAGCCTCTCTAGTCTCAACACTCTGTCTGATTTTGGATTTTTTTTTTTTTTTTCCAAAATCAGACTTGACACCAGAGACGCTGAATACCGCACTGAGTCAATGCGGTCTTAGCCTCTCTGGTCTCAACACTCTGTCTGATTTTGGATTTTTTTTTTTTTTTTCCAAAATCAGACTTGACACCAGAGAGGCTGAATACCGCACTGAGTCAATGCGGTCTTAGCCTCTCTGGTGTCAACACTCTGTCTGATTTTGGATTTTTTTTTTTTTTCCAAAATCAGACTTGACACCAGAGAGGCTGAATGCCGCACTGAGTCAATGCGGTCTTAGCCTCTCTGGTCTCAACACTCTGTCTGATTTTGGATTTTTTTTTTTTTTTTCCAAAATCAGACTTGACACCAGAGAGGCTGAATACCGCACTGAGTCAATGCAGTCTTAGGCTCTCTGGTCTCAACACTCTGTCTGATTTTGGATTTTTTTTTTTTTTTCCAAAATCAGACTTGACACCAGAGAGCTGAATACCGCACTGAGTCAATGCGGTCTTAGCCTCTCTGGTTGTCAACACTCTGTCTGATTTTGGATTTATTTTATTTTTTTTTCCAAAATCAGACTTGACACCAGAGAGGCTGAATACCGCACTGAGTCAATGCGGTCTTAGCCTCTCTGGTGTCAACACTCTGTCTGATTTTGGATTTTTTTTTTTTTTTCCAAAATCAGACTTGACACCAGAGACGCTGAATACCGCACTGAGTCAATGCGGTCCTTAGCCTCTCTAGTCTCAACACTCTGTCTGATTTTGGATTTTTTTTTTTTTTTTCCAAAATCAGACTTGACACCAGAGAGGCTGAATACCGCACTGAGTCAATGCGGTCTTAGCCTCTCTGGTGTCAACACTCTGTCTGATTTTGGATTTTTTTTTTTTTTTTCCAAAATCAGACTTGACACCAGAGAGGCTGAATACCGCACTGAGTCAATGCGGTCTTAGCCTCTCTGGTGTCAACACTCTGTCTGATTTTGGATTTTTTTTTTTTTTTTTCCAAAATCAGACTTGACACCAGAGACGCTGAATACCGCACTGAGTCAATGCGGTCTTAGCCTCTCTGGTCTCAACAGTCTGTCTGATTTTGGATTTTTTTTTTTTTTTCCAAAATCAGACTTGACACCAGAGACGCTGAATACCGCACTGAGTCAATGCGGTCTTAGCCTCTCTAGTCTCAACACTCTGTCTGATTTTGGATTTTTTTTTTTTTTTTCCAAAATCAGACTTGACACCAGAGAGGCTGAATACCGCACTGAGTCAATGCGGTCTTAGCCTCTCTGGTGTCAACACTCTGTCTGATTTTGGATTTTTTTTTTTTTTTTTCCAAAATCAGACTTGACACCAGAGAGGCTGAATACCGCACTGAGTCAATGCGGTCTTAGCCTCTCTGGTGTCAACACTCTGTCTGATTTTGGATTTTTTTTTTTTTTTTCCAAAATCAGACTTGACACCAGAGAGGCTGAATACCGCACTGAGTCAATGCGGTCTTAGCCTCTCTGGTGTCAACACTCTGTCTGATTTTGGATTTTTTTTTTTTTTTCCAAAATCAGACTTGACACCAGAGAGGCTGAATGCCGCACTGAGTCAATGCGGTCTTAGCCTCTCTGGTCTCAACACTCTGTCTGATTTTGGATTTTTTTTTTTTTTTTCCAAAATCAGACTTGACACCAGAGAGGCTGAATACCGCACTGAGTCAATGCGGTCTTAGCCTCTCTGGTGTCAACACTCTGTCTGATTTTGGATTTTTTTTTTTTTTTTCCAAAATCAGACTTGACACCAGAGAGGCTGAATACTGCACTGAGTCAATGCGGTCTTAGCCTCTCTGGTCTCAACACTCTGTCTGATTTTGGATTTTTTTTTTTTTTTTCCAAAATCAGACTTGACACCAGAGAGGCTGAATACCGCACTGAGTCAATGCGGTCTTAGCCTCTCTGGTGTCAACAGTCTGTCTGATTTTGGATTTTTTTTTTTTTTTTCCAAAATCAGACTTGACACCAGAGAGGCTGAATACTGCACTGAGTCAATGCGGTCTTAGCCTCTCTGGTCTCAACACTCTGTCTGATTTTGGATTTTTTTTTTTTTTTTCCAAAATCAGACTTGACACCAGAGAGGCTGAATACCGCACTGAGTCAATGCGGTCTTAGCCTCTCTGGTGTCAACACTCTGTCTGATTTTGGATTTTTTTTTTTTTTTTCCAAAATCAGACTTGACACCAGAGAGGCTGAATACTGCACTGAGTCAATGCGGTCTTAGCCTCTCTGGTCTCAACACTCTGTCTGATTTTGGATTTTTTTTTTTTTTTTTTCCAAAATCAGACTTGACACCAGAGAGGCTGAATACCGCACTGAGTCAATGCGGTCTTAGCCTCTCTGGTCTCAACACTCTGTCTGATTTTGGATTTTTTTTTTTTTTTTCCAAAATCAGACTTGACACCAGAGAGGCTGAATACCGCACTGAGTCAATGCGGTCTTAGCCTCTCTGGTGTCAACACTCTGTCTGATTTTGGATTTTTTTTTTTTTTTTCCAAAATCAGACTTGACACCAGAGAGGCTGAATACTGCACTGAGTCAATGCGGTCTTAGCCTCTCTGGTCTCAACACTCTGTCTGATTTTGGATTTTTTTTTTTTTTTTCCAAAATCAGACTTGACACCAGAGAGGCAGGCTGAATACCGCACTGAGTCAATGCGGTCTTAGCCTCTCTGGTGTCAACACTCTGTCTGATTTTGGATTTTTTTTTTTTTTTTCCAAAATCAGACTTGACACCAGAGAGGCTGAATACCGCACTGAGTCAATGCGGTCTTAGCCTCTCTGGTGTCAACACTCTGTCTGATTTTGGATTTTTTTTTTTTTTTCCAAAATCAGACTTGACACCAGAGAGGCTGAATACTGCACTGAGTCAATGCGGTCTTAGCCTCTCTGGTCTCAACACTCTGTCTGATTTTGGATTTTTTTTTTTTTTTTTTCCAAAATCAGACTTGACACCAGAGAGGCTGAATACCGCACTGAGTCAATGCGGTCTTAGCCTCTCTGGTGTCAACACTCTGTCTGATTTTGGATTTTTTTTTTTTTTTTCCAAAATCAGACTTGACACCAGAGAGGCTGAATACCGAACTGAGTCAATGCGGTCTTAGCCTCTCTGGTCTCAACACTCTGTCTGATTTTGGATTTTTTTTTTTTTTTTTCCAAAATCAGACTTGACACCAGAGAGGCTGAATACCGCACTGAGTCAATGCGGTCTTAGCCTCTCTAGTCTCAACACTCTGTCTGATTTTGGATTTTTTTTTTTTTTTTCTAAAATCAGACTTGACACCAGAGAGGCTGAATACCGCACTGAGTCAATGCGGTCTTAGCCTCTCTGGTGTCAACACTCTGTCTGATTTTGGATTTTTTTTTTTTTTTTTCCAAAATCAGACTTGACACCAGAGAGGCTGAATACCGCACTGAGTCAATGCGGTCTTAGCCTCTCTGGTCTCAACACTCTGTCTGATTTTGGATTTTTTTTTTTTTTTCCAAAATCAGACTTGACACCAGAGAGGCTGAATACTGCACTGAGTCAATGCGGTCTTAGCCTCTCTGGTCTCAACACTCTGTCTGATTTTGGATTTTTTTTTTTTTTTTTCCAAAATCAGACTTGACACCAGAGAGGCTGAATACCGCACTGAGTCAATGCGGTCTTAGCCTCTCTGGTCTCAACACTCTCTGATTTTGGATTTTTTTTTTTTTTTTCCAAAATCAGACTTGACACCAGAGAGGCTGAATACTGCACTGAGTCAATGCGGTCTTAGCCTCTCTGGTCTCAACACTCTGTCTGATTTTGGATTTTTTTTTTTTTTTTTCCAAAATCAGACTTGACACCGGAGAGGCTGAATACCGGACTGAGTCAATGCGGTCTTAGCCTCTCTGGTGTCAACACTCTGTCTGATTTTGGATTTTTTTTTTTTTTTTCCAAAATCAGACTTGACACCAGAGAGGCTGAATACCGCACTGAGTCAATGCGGTCTTAGGCTCTCTGGTCTCAACACTCTGTCTGATTTTGGATTTTTTTTTTTTTTCCCAAAATCAGACTTGATACCAGAGAGGCTGAATACCGCACTGAGTCAATGCGGTCTTAGCCTCTCTGGTGTCAACACTCTGTCTGATTTTGGATTTTTTTTTTTTTTTTTCCAAAATCAGACTTGACACCAGAGAGGCTGAATACCGCACTGAGTCAATGCGGTCTTAGCCTCTCTGGTGTCAACACTCTGTCTGATTTTGGATTTTTTTTTTTTTTTTCCAAAATCAGACTTGACACCAGAGAGGCTGAATACCGCACTGAGTCAATGCGGTCTTAGCCTCTCTGGTGTCAACACTCTGTCTGATTTTGGATTTTTTTTTTTTTTTTCCAAAATCAGACTTGACACCAGAGACGCTGAATACCGCACTGAGTCAATGCGGTCTTAGCCTCTCTAGTCTCAACACTCTGTCTAATTTTGGATTTTTTTTTTTTTTTTCCAAAATCAGACTTGACACCAGAGAGGCTGAATACCGCACTGAGTCAATGCGGTCTTAGCCTCTCTGGTGTCAACACTCTGTCTGATTTTGGATTTTTTTTTTTTTTTTCCAAAATCAGACTTGACACCAGAGAGGCTGAATACCGCACTGAGTCAATGCGGTCTTAGCCTCTCTGGTCTCAACACTCTGTCTGATTTTGGATTTTTTTTTTTTTTTCCAAAATCAGACTTGACACCAGAGAGGCTGAATACCGCACTGAGTCAATGCGGTCTTAGCCTCTCTGGTCTCAACACTCTGTCTGATTTTGGATTTTTTTTTTTTTTTTCAAAAATCAGACTTGACACCAGAGACGCTGAATACCGCACTGAGTCAATGCGGTCTTAGCCTCTCTAGTCTCAACACTCTGTCTGATTTTGGATTTTTTTTTTTTTTTTCCAAAATCAGACTTGACACCAGAGAGGCTGAATACCGCACTGAGTCAATGCGGTCTTAGCCTCTCTAGTCTCAACACTCTGTCTGATTTTGGATTTTTTTTTTTTTTTCCAAAATCAGACTTGACACCAGAGACGCTGAATACCGCACTGAGTCAATGCGGTCTTAGCCTCTCTGGTCTCAACACTCTGTCTGATTTTGGATTTTTTTTTTTTTTTTCCAAAATCAGACTTGACACCAGAGAGGCTGAATACCGGACTGAGTCAATGCGGTCTTAGCCTCTCTGGTGTCAACACTCTGTCTGATTTTCGATTTTTTTTTTTTTTTTCCAAAATCAGACTTGACACCAGAGAGGCTGAATACTGCACTGAGTCAATGCGGTCTTAGCCTCTCTGGTCTCAACACTCTGTCTGATTTTGGATTTTTTTTTTTTTTTCCAAAATCAGACTTGACACCAGAGAGGCTGAATACCGCACTGAGTCAATGCGGTCTTAGCCTCTCTGGTGTCAACACTCTGTCTGATTTTGGATTTTTTTTTTTTTTTTTCCAAAATCAGACTTGACACCAGAGAGGCTGAATACCGCACTGAGTCAATGCGGTCTTAGCCTCTCTGGTCTCAACACTCTGTCTGATTTTGGATTTTTTTTTTTTTTTTCCAAAATCAGACTTGACACCAGAGAGGCTGAATACTGCACTGAGTCAATGCGGTCTTAGCCTCTCTGGTGTCAACACTCTGTCTGATTTTGGATTTTTTTTTTTTTTTTTCCAAAATCAGACTTGACACCAGAGAGGCTGAATACTGCACTGAGTCAATGCGGTCTTAGCCTCTCTGGTCTCAACACTCTGTCTGATTTTGGATTTTTTTTTTTTTTTCCAAAATCAGACTTGACACCAGAGAGGCTGAATACCGCACTGAGTCAATGCGGTCTTAGCCTCTCTGGTGTCAACAGTCTGTCTGATTTTGGATTTTTTTTTTTTTTTTCCAAAATCAGACTTGACACCAGAGAGGCTGAATACTGCACTGAGTCAATGCGGTCTTAGCCTCTCTGGTCTCAACACTCTGTCTGATTTTGGATTTTTTTTTTTTTTTTCCAAAATCAGACTTGACACCAGAGAGGCTGAATACCGCACTGAGTCAATGCGGTCTTAGCCTCTCTGGTGTCAACACTCTGTCTGATTTTGGATTTTTTTTTTTTTTTTCCAAAATCAGACTTGACACCAGAGAGGCTGAATACTGCACTGAGTCAATGCGGTCTTAGCCTCTCTGGTCTCAACACTCTGTCTGATTTTGGATTTTTTTTTTTTTTTTCCAAAATCAGACTTGACACCAGAGAGGCTGAATACCGCACTGAGTCAATGCGGTCTTAGCCTCTCTGGTGTCAACAGTCTGTCTGATTTTGGATTTTTTTTTTTTTTTTCCAAAATCAGACTTGACACCAGAGAGGCTGAATACTGCACTGAGTCAATGCGGTCTTAGCCTCTCTGGTCTCAACACTCTGTCTGATTTTGGATTTTTTTTTTTTTTTTCCAAAATCAGACTTGACACCAGAGAGGCTGAATACTGCACTGAGTCAATGCAGTCTTAGCCTCTCTGGTCTCAACACTCTGTCTGATTTTGGATTTTTTTTTTTTTTTTTCCAAAATCAGACTTGACACCAGAGAGGCTGAATACCGGACTGAGTCAATGCGGTCTTAGCCTCTCTGGTGTCAACACTCTGTCTGATTTTGGATTTTTTTTTTTTTTTTCCAAAATCAGACTTGACACCAGAGAGGCTGAATACTGCACTGAGTCAATGCGGTCTTAGCCTCTCTGGTCTCAACACTCTGTCTGATTTTGGATTTTTTTTTTTTTTTTCCAAAATCAGACTTGACACCAGAGAGGCTGAATACCGCACTGAGTCAATGCGGTCTTAGCCTCTCTGGTGTCAACACTCTGTCTGATTTTGGATTTTTTTTTTTTTTTTTTCCAAAATCAGACTTGACACCAGAGAGGCTGAATACCGCACTGAGTCAATGCGGTCTTAGCCTCTCTGGTCTCAACACTCTGTCTGATTTTGGATTTTTTTTTTTTTTTTCCAAAATCAGACTTGACACCAGAGAGGCTGAATACTGCACTGAGTCAATGCGGTCTTAGCCTCTCTGGTGTCAACAGTCTGTCTGATTTTGGATTTTTTTTTTTTTTTTCCAAAATCAGACTTGACACCAGAGAGGCTGAATACTGCACTGAGTCAATGCGGTCTTAGCCTCTCTGGTCTCAACACTCTGTCTGATTTTGGATTTTTTTTTTTTTTTTCCAAAATCAGACTTGACACCAGAGAGGCTGAATGCCGCACTGAGTCAATGCGGTCTTAGCCTCTCTGGTGTCAACACTCTGTCTGATTTTGGATTTTTTTTTTTTTTTCCAAAATCAGACTTGACACCAGAGAGGCTGAATGCCGCACTGAGTCAATGCGGTCTTAGCCTCTCTGGTCTCAACACTCTGTCTGATTTTGGATTTTTTTTTTTTTTTTCCAAAATCAGACTTGACACCAGAGAGGCTGAATACCGCACTGAGTCAATGCGGTCTTAGCCTCTCTGGTGTCAACAGTCTGTCTGATTTTGGATTTTTTTTTTTTTTTTCCAAAATCAGACTTGACACCAGAGAGGCTGAATACTGCACTGAGTCAATGCGGTCTTAGCCTCTCTGGTCTCAACACTCTGTCTGATTTTGGATTTTTTTTTTTTTTTTTCCAAAATCAGACTTGACACCAGAGAGGCTGAATACCGCACTGAGTCAATGCGGTCTTAGCCTCTCTGGTGTCAACACTCTGTCTGATTTTGGATTTTTTTTTTTTTTTTCCAAAATCAGACTTGACACCAGAGAGGCTGAATACTGCACTGAGTCAATGCGGTCTTAGCCTCTCTGGTCTCAACACTCTGTCTGATTTTGGATTTTTTTTTTTTTTTTTTCCAAAATCAGACTTGACACCAGAGAGGCTGAATACCGCACTGAGTCAATGCGGTCTTAGCCTCTCTGGTGTCAACAGTCTGTCTGATTTTGGATTTTTTTTTTTTTTTTCCAAAATCAGACTTGACACCAGAGAGGCTGAATACTGCACTGAGTCAATGCGGTCTTAGCCTCTCTGGTCTCAACACTCTGTCTGATTTTGGATTTTTTTTTTTTTTTTTCCAAAATCAGACTTGACACCAGAGAGGCTGAATACTGCACTGAGTCAATGCGGTCTTAGCCTCTCTGGTCTCAACACTCTGTCTGATTTTGGATTTTTTTTTTTTTTTTCCAAAATCAGACTTGACACCAGAGAGGCTGAATACCGCACTGAGTCAATGCGGTCTTAGCCTCTCTGGTGTCAACAGTCTGTCTGATTTTGGATTTTTTTTTTTTTTTTCCAAAATCAGACTTGACACCAGAGAGGCTGAATACTGCACTGAGTCAATGCGGTCTTAGCCTCTCTGGTCTCAACACTCTGTCTGATTTTGGATTTTTTTTTTTTTTTTCCAAAATCAGACTTGACACCAGAGAGGCTGAATACCGCACTGAGTCAATGCGGTCTTAGCCTCTCTGGTGTCAACACTCTGTCTGATTTTGGATTTTTTTTTTTTTTTTCCAAAATCAGACTTGACACCAGAGAGGCTGAATACTGCACTGAGTCAATGCGGTCTTAGCCTCTCTGGTCTCAACACTCTGTCTGATTTTGGATTTTTTTTTTTTTTTTTTCCAAAATCAGACTTGACACCAGAGAGGCTGAATACCGCACTGAGTCAATGCGGTCTTAGCCTCTCTGGTGTCAACAGTCTGTCTGATTTTGGATTTTTTTTTTTTTTTTCCAAAATCAGACTTGACACCAGAGAGGCTGAATACTGCACTGAGTCAATGCGGTCTTAGCCTCTCTGGTCTCAACACTCTGTCTGATTTTGGATTTTTTTTTTTTTTTTCCAAAATCAGACTTGACACCAGAGAGGCTGAATACCGCACTGAGTCAATGCGGTCTTAGCCTCTCTGGTCTCAACACTCTGTCTGATTTTGGATTTTTTTTTTTTTTTTCAAAAATCAGACTTGACACCAGAGACGCTGAATACCGCACTGAGTCAATGCGGTCTTAGCCTCTCTAGTCTCAACACTCTGTCTGATTTTGGATTTTTTTTTTTTTTTTCCAAAATCAGACTTGACACCAGAGAGGCTGAATACCGCACTGAGTCAATGCGGTCTTAGCCTCTCTAGTCTCAACACTCTGTCTGATTTTGGATTTTTTTTTTTTTTTCCAAAATCAGACTTGACACCAGAGACGCTGAATACCGCACTGAGTCAATGCGGTCTTAGCCTCTCTGGTCTCAACACTCTGTCTGATTTTGGATTCTTTTTTTTTTTTTCCAAAATCAGACTTGACACCAGAGAGGCTGAATACCGGACTGAGTCAATGCGGTCTTAGCCTCTCTGGTGTCAACACTCTGTCTGATTTTCGATTTTTTTTTTTTTTTTCCAAAATCAGACTTGACACCAGAGAGGCTGAATACTGCACTGAGTCAATGCGGTCTTAGCCTCTCTGGTCTCAACACTCTGTCTGATTTTGGATTTTTTTTTTTTTTTCCAAAATCAGACTTGACACCAGAGAGGCTGAATACCGCACTGAGTCAATGCGGTCTTAGCCTCTCTGGTGTCAACACTCTGTCTGATTTTGGATTTTTTTTTTTTTTTTTCCAAAATCAGACTTGACACCAGAGAGGCTGAATACCGCACTGAGTCAATGCGGTCTTAGCCTCTCTGGTCTCAACACTCTGTCTGATTTTGGATTTTTTTTTTTTTTTTCCAAAATCAGACTTGACACCAGAGAGGCTGAATACTGCACTGAGTCAATGCGGTCTTAGCCTCTCTGGTGTCAACACTCTGTCTGATTTTGGATTTTTTTTTTTTTTTTCCAAAATCAGACTTGACACCAGAGAGGCTGAATACTGCACTGAGTCAATGCGGTCTTAGCCTCTCTGGTCTCAACACTCTGTCTGATTTTGGATTTTTTTTTTTTTTTCCAAAATCAGACTTGACACCAGAGAGGCTGAATACCGCACTGAGTCAATGCGGTCTTAGCCTCTCTGGTGTCAACAGTCTGTCTGATTTTGGATTTTTTTTTTTTTTTTCCAAAATCAGACTTGACACCAGAGAGGCTGAATACTGCACTGAGTCAATGCGGTCTTAGCCTCTCTGGTCTCAACACTCTGTCTGATTTTGGATTTTTTTTTTTTTTTTCCAAAATCAGACTTGACACCAGAGAGGCTGAATACCGCACTGAGTCAATGCGGTCTTAGCCTCTCTGGTCTCAACACTCTGTCTGATTTTGGATTTTTTTTTTTTTTTTCCAAAATCAGACTTGACACCAGAGAGGCTGAATACCGCACTGAGTCAATGCGGTCTTAGCCTCTCTGGTGTCAACAGTCTGTCTGATTTTGGATTTTTTTTTTTTTTTTTCCAAAATCAGACTTGACACCAGAGAGGCTGAATACTGCACTGAGTCAATGCGGTCTTAGCCTCTCTGGTCTCAACACTCTGTCTGATTTTGGATTTTTTTTTTTTTTTTCCAAAATCAGACTTGACACCAGAGAGGCTGAATACCGCACTGAGTCAATGCGGTCTTAGCCTCTCTGGTGTCAACACTCTGTCTGATTTTGGATTTTTTTTTTTTTTTTCCAAAATCAGACTTGACACCAGAGAGGCTGAATACTGCACTGAGTCAATGCGGTCTTAGCCTCTCTGGTCTCAACACTCTGTCTGATTTTGGATTTTTTTTTTTTTTTTTTCCAAAATCAGACTTGACACCAGAGAGGCTGAATACCGCACTGAGTCAATGCGGTCTTAGCCTCTCTGGTGTCAACAGTCTGTCTGATTTTGGATTTTTTTTTTTTTTTTCCAAAATCAGACTTGACACCAGAGAGGCTGAATACTGCACTGAGTCAATGCGGTCTTAGCCTCTCTGGTCTCAACACTCTGTCTGATTTTGGATTTTTTTTTTTTTTTTTCCAAAATCAGACTTGACACCAGAGAGGCTGAATACTGCACTGAGTCAATGCGGTCTTAGCCTCTCTGGTCTCAACACTCTGTCTGATTTTGGATTTTTTTTTTTTTTTTCCAAAATCAGACTTGACACCAGAGAGGCTGAATACCGCACTGAGTCAATGCGGTCTTAGCCTCTCTGGTGTCAACAGTCTGTCTGATTTTGGATTTTTTTTTTTTTTTTCCAAAATCAGACTTGACACCAGAGAGGCTGAATACTGCACTGAGTCAATGCGGTCTTAGCCTCTCTGGTCTCAACACTCTGTCTGATTTTGGATTTTTTTTTTTTTTTTCCAAAATCAGACTTGACACCAGAGAGGCTGAATACCGCACTGAGTCAATGCGGTCTTAGCCTCTCTGGTGTCAACACTCTGTCTGATTTTGGATTTTTTTTTTTTTTTTCCAAAATCAGACTTGACACCAGAGAGGCTGAATACTGCACTGAGTCAATGCGGTCTTAGCCTCTCTGGTCTCAACACTCTGTCTGATTTTGGATTTTTTTTTTTTTTTTTTCCAAAATCAGACTTGACACCAGAGAGGCTGAATACCGCACTGAGTCAATGCGGTCTTAGCCTCTCTGGTGTCAACAGTCTGTCTGATTTTGGATTTTTTTTTTTTTTTTCCAAAATCAGACTTGACACCAGAGAGGCTGAATACTGCACTGAGTCAATGCGGTCTTAGCCTCTCTGGTCTCAACACTCTGTCTGATTTTGGATTTTTTTTTTTTTTTTCCAAAATCAGACTTGACACCAGAGAGGCTGAATACCGCACTGAGTCAATGCGGTCTTAGCCTCTCTGGTCTCAACACTCTGTCTGATTTTGGATTTTTTTTTTTTTTTTCAAAAATCAGACTTGACACCAGAGACGCTGAATACCGCACTGAGTCAATGCGGTCTTAGCCTCTCTAGTCTCAACACTCTGTCTGATTTTGGATTTTTTTTTTTTTTTTCCAAAATCAGACTTGACACCAGAGAGGCTGAATACCGCACTGAGTCAATGCGGTCTTAGCCTCTCTAGTCTCAACACTCTGTCTGATTTTGGATTTTTTTTTTTTTTTCCAAAATCAGACTTGACACCAGAGACGCTGAATACCGCACTGAGTCAATGCGGTCTTAGCCTCTCTGGTCTCAACACTCTGTCTGATTTTGGATTCTTTTTTTTTTTTTCCAAAATCAGACTTGACACCAGAGAGGCTGAATACCGGACTGAGTCAATGCGGTCTTAGCCTCTCTGGTGTCAACACTCTGTCTGATTTTCGATTTTTTTTTTTTTTTTCCAAAATCAGACTTGACACCAGAGAGGCTGAATACTGCACTGAGTCAATGCGGTCTTAGCCTCTCTGGTCTCAACACTCTGTCTGATTTTGGATTTTTTTTTTTTTTTTCCAAAATCAGACTTGACACCAGAGAGGCTGAATACCGCACTGAGTCAATGCGGTCTTAGCCTCTCTGGTGTCAACACTCTGTCTGATTTTGGATTTTTTTTTTTTTTTTTCCAAAATCAGACTTGACACCAGAGAGGCTGAATACCGCACTGAGTCAATGCGGTCTTAGCCTCTCTGGTCTCAACACTCTGTCTGATTTTGGATTTTTTTTTTTTTTTTCCAAAATCAGACTTGACACCAGAGAGGCTGAATACTGCACTGAGTCAATGCGGTCTTAGCCTCTCTGGTGTCAACACTCTGTCTGATTTTGGATTTTTTTTTTTTTTTTCCAAAATCAGACTTGACACCAGAGAGGCTGAATACTGCACTGAGTCAATGCGGTCTTAGCCTCTCTGGTCTCAACACTCTGTCTGATTTTGGATTTTTTTTTTTTTTTCCAAAATCAGACTTGACACCAGAGAGGCTGAATACCGCACTGAGTCAATGCGGTCTTAGCCTCTCTGGTGTCAACAGTCTGTCTGATTTTGGATTTTTTTTTTTTTTTTCCAAAATCAGACTTGACACCAGAGAGGCTGAATACTGCACTGAGTCAATGCGGTCTTAGCCTCTCTGGTCTCAACACTCTGTCTGATTTTGGATTTTTTTTTTTTTTTTCCAAAATCAGACTTGACACCAGAGAGGCTGAATACCGCACTGAGTCAATGCGGTCTTAGCCTCTCTGGTGTCAACACTCTGTCTGATTTTGGATTTTTTTTTTTTTTTTCCAAAATCAGACTTGACACCAGAGAGGCTGAATACTGCACTGAGTCAATGCGGTCTTAGCCTCTCTGGTCTCAACACTCTGTCTGATTTTGGATTTTTTTTTTTTTTTTCCAAAATCAGACTTGACACCAGAGAGGCTGAATACCGCACTGAGTCAATGCGGTCTTAGCCTCTCTGGTGTCAACAGTCTGTCTGATTTTGGATTTTTTTTTTTTTTTTCCAAAATCAGACTTGACACCAGAGAGGCTGAATACTGCACTGAGTCAATGCGGTCTTAGCCTCTCTGGTCTCAACACTCTGTCTGATTTTGGATTTTTTTTTTTTTTTTCCAAAATCAGACTTGACACCAGAGAGGCTGAATACTGCACTGAGTCAATGCAGTCTTAGCCTCTCTGGTCTCAACACTCTGTCTGATTTTGGATTTTTTTTTTTTTTTTTCCAAAATCAGACTTGACACCAGAGAGGCTGAATACCGGACTGAGTCAATGCGGTCTTAGCCTCTCTGGTGTCAACACTCTGTCTGATTTTGGATTTTTTTTTTTTTTTTCCAAAATCAGACTTGACACCAGAGAGGCTGAATACTGCACTGAGTCAATGCGGTCTTAGCCTCTCTGGTCTCAACACTCTGTCTGATTTTGGATTTTTTTTTTTTTTTCCAAAATCAGACTTGACACCAGAGAGGCTGAATACCGCACTGAGTCAATGCGGTCTTAGCCTCTCTGGTGTCAACACTCTGTCTGATTTTGGATTTTTTTTTTTTTTTTTCCAAAATCAGACTTGACACCAGAGAGGCTGAATACCGCACTGAGTCAATGCGGTCTTAGCCTCTCTGGTCTCAACACTCTGTCTGATTTTGGATTTTTTTTTTTTTTTTCCAAAATCAGACTTGACACCAGAGAGGCTGAATACTGCACTGAGTCAATGCGGTCTTAGCCTCTCTGGTGTCAACAGTCTGTCTGATTTTGGATTTTTTTTTTTTTTTTCCAAAATCAGACTTGACACCAGAGAGGCTGAATACTGCACTGAGTCAATGCGGTCTTAGCCTCTCTGGTCTCAACACTCTGTCTGATTTTGGATTTTTTTTTTTTTTTTCCAAAATCAGACTTGACACCAGAGAGGCTGAATGCCGCACTGAGTCAATGCGGTCTTAGCCTCTCTGGTGTCAACACTCTGTCTGATTTTGGATTTTTTTTTTTTTTTCCAAAATCAGACTTGACACCAGAGAGGCTGAATGCCGCACTGAGTCAATGCGGTCTTAGCCTCTCTGGTCTCAACACTCTGTCTGATTTTGGATTTTTTTTTTTTTTTTCCAAAATCAGACTTGACACCAGAGAGGCTGAATACCGCACTGAGTCAATGCGGTCTTAGCCTCTCTGGTGTCAACAGTCTGTCTGATTTTGGATTTTTTTTTTTTTTTTCCAAAATCAGACTTGACACCAGAGAGGCTGAATACTGCACTGAGTCAATGCGGTCTTAGCCTCTCTGGTCTCAACACTCTGTCTGATTTTGGATTTTTTTTTTTTTTTTCCAAAATCAGACTTGACACCAGAGAGGCTGAATACCGCACTGAGTCAATGCGGTCTTAGCCTCTCTGGTGTCAACACTCTGTCTGATTTTGGATTTTTTTTTTTTTTTTCCAAAATCAGACTTGACACCAGAGAGGCTGAATACTGCACTGAGTCAATGCGGTCTTAGCCTCTCTGGTCTCAACACTCTGTCTGATTTTGGATTTTTTTTTTTTTTTTTTCCAAAATCAGACTTGACACCAGAGAGGCTGAATACCGCACTGAGTCAATGCGGTCTTAGCCTCTCTGGTGTCAACAGTCTGTCTGATTTTGGATTTTTTTTTTTTTTTTCCAAAATCAGACTTGACACCAGAGAGGCTGAATACTGCACTGAGTCAATGCGGTCTTAGCCTCTCTGGTCTCAACACTCTGTCTGATTTTGGATTTTTTTTTTTTTTTTTCCAAAATCAGACTTGACACCAGAGAGGCTGAATACTGCACTGAGTCAATGCGGTCTTAGCCTCTCTGGTCTCAACACTCTGTCTGATTTTGGATTTTTTTTTTTTTTTTCCAAAATCAGACTTGACACCAGAGAGGCTGAATACCGCACTGAGTCAATGCGGTCTTAGCCTCTCTGGTGTCAACAGTCTGTCTGATTTTGGATTTTTTTTTTTTTTTTCCAAAATCAGACTTGACACCAGAGAGGCTGAATACTGCACTGAGTCAATGCGGTCTTAGCCTCTCTGGTCTCAACACTCTGTCTGATTTTGGATTTTTTTTTTTTTTTTCCAAAATCAGACTTGACACCAGAGAGGCTGAATACCGCACTGAGTCAATGCGGTCTTAGCCTCTCTGGTGTCAACACTCTGTCTGATTTTGGATTTTTTTTTTTTTTTTCCAAAATCAGACTTGACACCAGAGAGGCTGAATACTGCACTGAGTCAATGCGGTCTTAGCCTCTCTGGTCTCAACACTCTGTCTGATTTTGGATTTTTTTTTTTTTTTTTTCCAAAATCAGACTTGACACCAGAGAGGCTGAATACCGCACTGAGTCAATGCGGTCTTAGCCTCTCTGGTGTCAACAGTCTGTCTGATTTTGGATTTTTTTTTTTTTTTTCCAAAATCAGACTTGACACCAGAGAGGCTGAATACTGCACTGAGTCAATGCGGTCTTAGCCTCTCTGGTCTCAACACTCTGTCTGATTTTGGATTTTTTTTTTTTTTTTTCCAAAATCAGACTTGACACCAGAGAGGCTGAATACTGCACTGAGTCAATGCGGTCTTAGCCTCTCTGGTCTCAACACTCTGTCTGATTTTGGATTTTTTTTTTTTTTTTTCCAAAATCAGACTTGACACCAGAGAGGCTGAATACCGCACTGAGTCAATGCGGTCTTAGCCTCTCTGGTGTCAACACTCTGTCTGATTTTGGATTTTTTTTTTTTTTTTCCAAAATCAGACTTGACACCAGAGAGGCTGAATACCGCACTGAGTCAATGCGGTCTTAGCCTCTCTGGTCTCAACACTCTGTCTGATTTTGGATTTTTTTTTTTTTTTCCAAAATCAGACTTGACACCAGAGAGGCTGAATACCGCACTGAGTCAATGCGGTCTTAGCCTCTCTGGTCTCAACACTCTGTCTGATTTTGGATTTTTTTTTTTTTTTTCCAAAATCAGACTTGACACCAGAGAGGCTGAATACCGAACTGAGTCAATGCGGTCTTAGCCTCTCTGGTGTCAACACTCTGTCTGATTTTGGATTTTTTTTTTTTTTTTTCCAAAATCAGACTTGACACCAGAGAGGCTGAATACCGCACTGAGTCAATGCGGTCTTAGCCTCTCTAGTCTCAACACTCTGTCTGATTTTGGATTTTTTTTTTTTTTTTTCTAAAATCAGACTTGACACCAGAGAGGCTGAATACCGCACTGAGTCAATGCGGTCTTAGCCTCTCTGGTGTCAACACTCTGTCTGATTTTGGATTTTTTTTTTTTTTTTCCAAAATCAGACTTGACACCAGAGAGGCTGAATACCGCACTGAGTCAATGCGGTCTTAGCCTCTCTGGTCTCAACACTCTCTGATTTTGGATTTTTTTTTTTTTTTTCCAAAATCAGACTTGACACCAGAGAGGCTGAATACTGCACTGAGTCAATGCGGTCTTAGCCTCTCTGGTCTCAACACTCTGTCTGATTTTGGATTTTTTTTTTTTTTTTTCCAAAATCAGACTTGACACCGGAGAGGCTGAATACCGGACTGAGTCAATGCGGTCTTAGCCTCTCTGGTGTCAACACTCTGTCTGATTTTGGATTTTTTTTTTTTTTTTCCAAAATCAGACTTGACACCAGAGAGGCTGAATACCGCACTGAGTCAATGCGGTCTTAGGCTCTCTGGTCTCAACACTCTGTCTGATTTTGGATTTTTTTTTTTTTTCCCAAAATCAGACTTGATACCAGAGAGGCTGAATACCGCACTGAGTCAATGCGGTCTTAGCCTCTCTGGTGTCAACACTCTGTCTGATTTTGGATTTTTTTTTTTTTTTTTCCAAAATCAGACTTGACACCAGAGAGGCTGAATACCGCACTGAGTCAATGCGGTCTTAGCCTCTCTGGTGTCAACACTCTGTCTGATTTTGGATTTTTTTTTTTTTTTTCCAAAATCAGACTTGACACCAGAGAGGCTGAATACCGCACTGAGTCAATGCGGTCTTAGCCTCTCTGGTGTCAACACTCTGTCTGATTTTGGATTTTTTTTTTTTTTTTCCAAAATCAGACTTGACACCAGAGACGCTGAATACCGCACTGAGTCAATGCGGTCTTAGCCTCTCTAGTCTCAACACTCTGTCTAATTTTGGATTTTTTTTTTTTTTTTCCAAAATCAGACTTGACACCAGAGAGGCTGAATACCGCACTGAGTCAATGCGGTCTTAGCCTCTCTGGTGTCAACACTCTGTCTGATTTTGGATTTTTTTTTTTTTTTTCCAAAATCAGACTTGACACCAGAGAGGCTGAATACCGCACTGAGTCAATGCGGTCTTAGCCTCTCTGGTCTCAACACTCTGTCTGATTTTGGATTTTTTTTTTTTTTTCCAAAATCAGACTTGACACCAGAGAGGCTGAATACCGCACTGAGTCAATGCGGTCTTAGCCTCTCTGGTCTCAACACTCTGTCTGATTTTGGATTTTTTTTTTTTTTTTCAAAAATCAGACTTGACACCAGAGACGCTGAATACCGCACTGAGTCAATGCGGTCTTAGCCTCTCTAGTCTCAACACTCTGTCTGATTTTGGATTTTTTTTTTTTTTTTCCAAAATCAGACTTGACACCAGAGAGGCTGAATACCGCACTGAGTCAATGCGGTCTTAGCCTCTCTAGTCTCAACACTCTGTCTGATTTTGGATTTTTTTTTTTTTTTTCCAAAATCAGACTTGACACCAGAGACGCTGAATACCGCACTGAGTCAATGCGGTCTTAGCCTCTCTGGTCTCAACACTCTGTCTGATTTTGGATTTTTTTTTTTTTTTTCCAAAATCAGACTTGACACCAGAGAGGCTGAATACCGCACTGAGTCAATGCGGTCTTAGCCTCTCTGGTGTCAACACTCTGTCTGATTTTGGATTTTTTTTTTTTTTTCCAAAATCAGACTTGACACCAGAGAGGCTGAATGCCGCACTGAGTCAATGCGGTCTTAGCCTCTCTGGTCTCAACACTCTGTCTGATTTTGGATTTTTTTTTTTTTTTTCCAAAATCAGACTTGACACCAGAGAGGCTGAATACCGCACTGAGTCAATGCAGTCTTAGGCTCTCTGGTCTCAACACTCTGTCTGATTTTGGATTTTTTTTTTTTTTTTCCAAAATCAGACTTGACACCAGAGAGGCTGAATACCGCACTGAGTCAATGCGGTCTTAGCCTCTCTGGTGTCAACACTCTGTCTGATTTTGGATTTATTTTATTTTTTTTCCAAAATCAGACTTGACACCAGAGAGGCTGAATACCGCACTGAGTCAATGCGGTCTTAGCCTCTCTGGTGTCAACACTCTGTCTGATTTTGGATTTTTTTTTTTTTTTTCCAAAATCAGACTTGACACCAGAGACGCTGAATACCGCACTGAGTCAATGCGGTCTTAGCCTCTCTAGTCTCAACACTCTGTCTGATTTTGGATTTTTTTTTTTTTTTTCCAAAATCAGACTTGACACCAGAGAGGCTGAATACCGCACTGAGTCAATGCGGTCTTAGCCTCTCTGGTGTCAACACTCTGTCTGATTTTGGATTTTTTTTTTTTTTTTCCAAAATCAGACTTGACACCAGAGAGGCTGAATACCGCACTGAGTCAATGCGGTCTTAGCCTCTCTGGTGTCAACACTCTGTCTGATTTTGGATTTTTTTTTTTTTTTCCAAAATCAGACTTGACACCAGAGACGCTGAATACCGCACTGAGTCAATGCGGTCTTAGCCTCTCTGGTCTCAACAGTCTGTCTGATTTTGGATTTTTTTTTTTTTTTCCAAAATCAGACTTGACACCAGAGACGCTGAATACCGCACTGAGTCAATGCGGTCTTAGCCTCTCTAGTCTCAACACTCTGTCTGATTTTGGATTTTTTTTTTTTTTTTCCAAAATCAGACTTGACACCAGAGAGGCTGAATACCGCACTGAGTCAATGCGGTCTTAGCCTCTCTGGTGTCAACACTCTGTCTGATTTTGGATTTTTTTTTTTTTTTTCCAAAATCAGACTTGACACCAGAGAGGCTGAATACCGCACTGAGTCAATGCGGTCTTAGCCTCTCTGGTGTCAACACTCTGTCTGATTTTGGATTTTTTTTTTTTTTTCCAAAATCAGACTTGACACCAGAGACGCTGAATACCGCACTGAGTCAATGCGGTCTTAGCCTCTCTGGTCTCAACAGTCTGTCTGATTTTGGATTTTTTTTTTTTTTTCCAAAATCAGACTTGACACCAGAGACGCTGAATACCGCACTGAGTCAATGCGGTCTTAGCCTCTCTAGTCTCAACACTCTGTCTGATTTTGGATTTTTTTTTTTTTTTTCCAAAATCAGACTTGACACCAGAGAGGCTGAATACCGCACTGAGTCAATGCGGTCTTAGCCTCTCTGGTGTCAACACTCTGTCTGATTTTGGATTTTTTTTTTTTTTTTCCAAAATCAGACTTGACACCAGAGAGGCTGAATACCGCACTGAGTCAATGCGGTCTTAGCCTCTCTGGTGTCAACACTCTGTCTGATTTTGGATTTTTTTTTTTTTTTCCAAAATCAGACTTGACACCAGAGAGGCTGAATGCCGCACTGAGTCAATGCGGTCTTAGCCTCTCTGGTCTCAACACTCTGTCTGATTTTGGATTTTTTTTTTTTTTTTCCAAAATCAGACTTGACACCAGAGAGGCTGAATACCGCACTGAGTCAATGCGGTCTTAGCCTCTCTGGTGTCAACACTCTGTCTGATTTTGGATTTTTTTTTTTTTTTTCCAAAATCAGACTTGACACCAGAGAGGCTGAATACTGCACTGAGTCAATGCGGTCTTAGCCTCTCTGGTCTCAACACTCTGTCTGATTTTGGATTTTTTTTTTTTTTTTCCAAAATCAGACTTGACACCAGAGAGGCTGAATACCGCACTGAGTCAATGCGGTCTTAGCCTCTCTGGTGTCAACAGTCTGTCTGATTTTGGATTTTTTTTTTTTTTTTCCAAAATCAGACTTGACACCAGAGAGGCTGAATACTGCACTGAGTCAATGCGGTCTTAGCCTCTCTGGTCTCAACACTCTGTCTGATTTTGGATTTTTTTTTTTTTTTTCCAAAATCAGACTTGACACCAGAGAGGCTGAATACCGCACTGAGTCAATGCGGTCTTAGCCTCTCTGGTGTCAACACTCTGTCTGATTTTGGATTTTTTTTTTTTTTTTCCAAAATCAGACTTGACACCAGAGAGGCTGAATACTGCACTGAGTCAATGCGGTCTTAGCCTCTCTGGTCTCAACACTCTGTCTGATTTTGGATTTTTTTTTTTTTTTTTTCCAAAATCAGACTTGACACCAGAGAGGCTGAATACCGCACTGAGTCAATGCGGTCTTAGCCTCTCTGGTCTCAACACTCTGTCTGATTTTGGATTTTTTTTTTTTTTTTCCAAAATCAGACTTGACACCAGAGAGGCTGAATACCGCACTGAGTCAATGCGGTCTTAGCCTCTCTGGTGTCAACACTCTGTCTGATTTTGGATTTTTTTTTTTTTTTTCCAAAATCAGACTTGACACCAGAGAGGCTGAATACTGCACTGAGTCAATGCGGTCTTAGCCTCTCTGGTCTCAACACTCTGTCTGATTTTGGATTTTTTTTTTTTTTTTTCGAAAATCAGACTTGACACCAGAGAGGCTGAATACCGCACTGAGTCAATGCGGTCTTAGCCTCTCTGGTGTCAACACTCTGTCTGATTTTGGATTTTTTTTTTTTTTTTCCAAAATCAGACTTGACACCAGAGAGGCTGAATACCGCACTGAGTCAATGCGGTCTTAGCCTCTCTGGTGTCAACACTCTGTCTGATTTTGGATTTTTTTTTTTTTTTTCCAAAATCAGACTTGACACCAGAGAGGCTGAATACTGCACTGAGTCAATGCGGTCTTAGCCTCTCTGGTCTCAACACTCTGTCTGATTTTGGATTTTTTTTTTTTTTTTTCCAAAATCAGACTTGACACCAGAGAGGCTGAATACCGCACTGAGTCAATGCGGTCTTAGCCTCTCTGGTGTCAACACTCTGTCTGATTTTGGATTTTTTTTTTTTTTTCCAAAATCAGACTTGACACCAGAGAGGCTGAATACCGCACTGAGTCAATGCGGTCTTAGCCTCTCTGGTCTCAACACTCTGTCTGATTTTGGATTTTTTTTTTTTTTTTCCAAAATCAGACTTGACACCAGAGAGGCTGAATACCGCACTGAGTCAATGCGGTCTTAGCCTCTCTGGTCTCAACACTCTGTCTGATTTTGGATTTTTTTTTTTTTTTTCCAAAATCAGACTTGACACCAGAGAGGCTGAATACCGAACTGAGTCAATGCGGTCTTAGCCTCTCTGGTGTCAACACTCTGTCTGATTTTGGATTTTTTTTTTTTTTTTTCCAAAATCAGACTTGACACCAGAGAGGCTGAATACCGCACTGAGTCAATGCGGTCTTAGCCTCTCTAGTCTCAACACTCTGTCTGATTTTGGATTTTTTTTTTTTTTTTTCTAAAATCAGACTTGACACCAGAGAGGCTGAATACCGCACTGAGTCAATGCGGTCTTAGCCTCTCTGGTGTCAACACTCTGTCTGATTTTGGATTTTTTTTTTTTTTTTCCAAAATCAGACTTGACACCAGAGAGGCTGAATACCGCACTGAGTCAATGCGGTCTTAGCCTCTCTGGTCTCAACACTCTGTCTGATTTTGGATTTTTTTTTTTTTTTTCCAAAATCAGACTTGACACCAGAGAGGCTGAATACTGCACTGAGTCAATGCGGTCTTAGCCTCTCTGGTCTCAACACTCTGTCTGATTTTGGATTTTTTTTTTTTTTTTTCCAAAATCAGACTTGACACCAGAGAGGCTGAATACCGCACTGAGTCAATGCGGTCTTAGCCTCTCTGGTCTCAACACTCTCTGATTTTGGATTTTTTTTTTTTTTTTCCAAAATCAGACTTGACACCAGAGAGGCTGAATACTGCACTGAGTCAATGCGGTCTTAGCCTCTCTGGTCTCAACACTCTGTCTGATTTTGGATTTTTTTTTTTTTTTTTCCAAAATCAGACTTGACACCGGAGAGGCTGAATACCGGACTGAGTCAATGCGGTCTTAGCCTCTCTGGTGTCAACACTCTGTCTGATTTTGGATTTTTTTTTTTTTTTTCCAAAATCAGACTTGACACCAGAGAGGCTGAATACCGCACTGAGTCAATGCGGTCTTAGGCTCTCTGGTCTCAACACTCTGTCTGATTTTGGATTTTTTTTTTTTTTCCCAAAATCAGACTTGATACCAGAGAGGCTGAATACCGCACTGAGTCAATGCGGTCTTAGCCTCTCTGGTGTCAACACTCTGTCTGATTTTGGATTTTTTTTTTTTTTTTTCCAAAATCAGACTTGACACCAGAGAGGCTGAATACCGCACTGAGTCAATGCGGTCTTAGCCTCTCTGGTGTCAACACTCTGTCTGATTTTGGATTTTTTTTTTTTTTTTCCAAAATCAGACTTGACACCAGAGAGGCTGAATACCGCACTGAGTCAATGCGGTCTTAGCCTCTCTGGTGTCAACACTCTGTCTGATTTTGGATTTTTTTTTTTTTTTTCCAAAATCAGACTTGACACCAGAGACGCTGAATACCGCACTGAGTCAATGCGGTCTTAGCCTCTCTGGTGTCAACACTCTGTCTGATTTTGGATTTTTTTTTTTTTTTTCCAAAATCAGACTTGACACCAGAGAGGCTGAATACCGCACTGAGTCAATGCGGTCTTAGCCTCTCTGGTGTCAACACTCTGTCTGATTTTGGATTTTTTTTTTTTTTTTCCAAAATCAGACTTGACACCAGAGAGGCTGAATACCGCACTGAGTCAATGCGGTCTTAGCCTCTCTGGTCTCAACACTCTGTCTGATTTTGGATTTTTTTTTTTTTTTCCAAAATCAGACTTGACACCAGAGAGGCTGAATACCGCACTGAGTCAATGCGGTCTTAGCCTCTCTGGTCTCAACACTCTGTCTGATTTTGGATTTTTTTTTTTTTTTTCAAAAATCAGACTTGACACCAGAGACGCTGAATACCGCACTGAGTCAATGCGGTCTTAGCCTCTCTAGTCTCAACACTCTGTCTGATTTTGGATTTTTTTTTTTTTTTTCCAAAATCAGACTTGACACCAGAGAGGCTGAATACCGCACTGAGTCAATGCGGTCTTAGCCTCTCTAGTCTCAACACTCTGTCTGATTTTGGATTTTTTTTTTTTTTTTCCAAAATCAGACTTGACACCAGAGACGCTGAATACCGCACTGAGTCAATGCGGTCTTAGCCTCTCTGGTCTCAACACTCTGTCTGATTTTGGATTTTTTTTTTTTTTTTCCAAAATCAGACTTGACACCAGAGAGGCTGAATACCGGACTGAGTCAATGCGGTCTTAGCCTCTCTGGTGTCAACACTCTGTCTGATTTTCGATTTTTTTTTTTTTTTTCCAAAATCAGACTTGACACCAGAGAGGCTGAATACTGCACTGAGTCAATGCGGTCTTAGCCTCTCTGGTCTCAACACTCTGTCTGATTTTGGATTTTTTTTTTTTTTTCCAAAATCAGACTTGACACCAGAGAGGCTGAATACCGCACTGAGTCAATGCGGTCTTAGCCTCTCTAGTCTCAACACTCTGTCTGATTTTGGATTTTTTTTTTTTTTTTTCTAAAATCAGACTTGACACCAGAGAGGCTGAATACCGCACTGAGTCAATGCGGTCTTAGCCTCTCTGGTGTCAACACTCTGTCTGATTTTGGATTTTTTTTTTTTTTTTTCCAAAATCAGACTTGACACCAGAGAGGCTGAATACCGCACTGAGTCAATGCGGTCTTAGCCTCTCTGGTCTCAACACTCTGTCTGATTTTGGATTTTTTTTTTTTTTTCCAAAATCAGACTTGACACCAGAGAGGCTGAATACTGCACTGAGTCAATGCGGTCTTAGCCTCTCTGGTCTCAACACTCTGTCTGATTTTGGATTTTTTTTTTTTTTTTTCCAAAATCAGACTTGACACCAGAGAGGCTGAATACCGCACTGAGTCAATGCGGTCTTAGCCTCTCTGGTCTCAACACTCTCTGATTTTGGATTTTTTTTTTTTTTTTCCAAAATCAGACTTGACACCAGAGAGGCTGAATACTGCACTGAGTCAATGCGGTCTTAGCCTCTCTGGTCTCAACACTCTGTCTGATTTTGGATTTTTTTTTTTTTTTTTCCAAAATCAGACTTGACACCGGAGAGGCTGAATACCGGACTGAGTCAATGCGGTCTTAGCCTCTCTGGTGTCAACACTCTGTCTGATTTTGGATTTTTTTTTTTTTTTTCCAAAATCAGACTTGACACCAGAGAGGCTGAATACCGCACTGAGTCAATGCGGTCTTAGGCTCTCTGGTCTCAACACTCTGTCTGATTTTGGATTTTTTTTTTTTTTTCCCAAAATCAGACTTGATACCAGAGAGGCTGAATACCGCACTGAGTCAATGCGGTCTTAGCCTCTCTGGTGTCAACACTCTGTCTGATTTTGGATTTTTTTTTTTTTTTTTCCAAAATCAGACTTGACACCAGAGAGGCTGAATACCGCACTGAGTCAATGCGGTCTTAGCCTCTCTAGTCTCAACACTCTGTCTGATTTTGGATTTTTTTTTTTTTTTTTCTAAAATCAGACTTGACACCAGAGAGGCTGAATACCGCACTGAGTCAATGCGGTCTTAGCCTCTCTGGTGTCAACACTCTGTCTGATTTTGGATTTTTTTTTTTTTTTTCCAAAATCAGACTTGACACCAGAGAGGCTGAATACCGCACTGAGTCAATGCGGTCTTAGCCTCTCTGGTCTCAACACTCTGTCTGATTTTGGATTTTTTTTTTTTTTTCCAAAATCAGACTTGACACCAGAGAGGCTGAATACTGCACTGAGTCAATGCGGTCTTAGCCTCTCTGGTCTCAACACTCTGTCTGATTTTGGATTTTTTTTTTTTTTTTCTCCAAAATCAGACTTGACACCAGAGAGGCTGAATACCGCACTGAGTCAATGCGGTCTTAGCCTCTCTGGTCTCAACACTCTCTGATTTTGGATTTTTTTTTTTTTTTTCCAAAATCAGACTTGACACCAGAGAGGCTGAATACTGCACTGAGTCAATGCGGTCTTAGCCTCTCTGGTCTCAACACTCTGTCTGATTTTGGATTTTTTTTTTTTTTTTTTCCAAAATCAGACTTGACACCGGAGAGGCTGAATACCGGACTGAGTCAATGCGGTCTTAGCCTCTCTGGTGTCAACACTCTGTCTGATTTTGGATTTTTTTTTTTTTTTTCCAAAATCAGACTTGACACCAGAGAGGCTGAATACCGCACTGAGTCAATGCGGTCTTAGGCTCTCTGGTCTCAACACTCTGTCTGATTTTGGATTTTTTTTTTTTTTTCCCAAAATCAGACTTGATACCAGAGAGGCTGAATACCGCACTGAGTCAATGCGGTCTTAGCCTCTCTGGTGTCAACACTCTGTCTGATTTTGGATTTTTTTTTTTTTTTTTTCCAAAATCAGACTTGACACCAGAGAGGCTGAATACCGCACTGAGTCAATGCGGTCTTAGCCTCTCTGGTGTCAACACTCTGTCTGATTTTGGATTTTTTTTTTTTTTTTCCAAAATCAGACTTGACACCAGAGAGGCTGAATACCGCACTGAGTCAATGCGGTCTTAGCCTCTCTGGTGTCAACACTCTGTCTGATTTTGGATTTTTTTTTTTTTTTTCCAAAATCAGACTTGACACCAGAGACGCTGAATACCGCACTGAGTCAATGCGGTCTTAGCCTCTCTGGTGTCAACACTCTGTCTGATTTTGGATTTTTTTTTTTTTTTTCCAAAATCAGACTTGACACCAGAGAGGCTGAATACCGCACTGAGTCAATGCGGTCTTAGCCTCTCTGGTGTCAACACTCTGTCTGATTTTGGATTTTTTTTTTTTTTTTCCAAAATCAGACTTGACACCAGAGAGGCTGAATACCGCACTGAGTCAATGCGGTCTTAGCCTCTCTGGTCTCAACACTCTGTCTGATTTTGGATTTTTTTTTTTTTTTCCAAAATCAGACTTGACACCAGAGAGGCTGAATACCGCACTGAGTCAATGCGGTCTTAGCCTCTCTGGTCTCAACACTCTGTCTGATTTTGGATTTTTTTTTTTTTTTTCAAAAATCAGACTTGACACCAGAGACGCTGAATACCGCACTGAGTCAATGCGGTCTTAGCCTCTCTAGTCTCAACACTCTGTCTGATTTTGGATTTTTTTTTTTTTTTTCCAAAATCAGACTTGACACCAGAGAGGCTGAATACCGCACTGAGTCAATGCGGTCTTAGCCTCTCTAGTCTCAACACTCTGTCTGATTTTGGATTTTTTTTTTTTTTTCCAAAATCAGACTTGACACCAGAGACGCTGAATACCGCACTGAGTCAATGCGGTCTTAGCCTCTCTGGTCTCAACACTCTGTCTGATTTTGGATTTTTTTTTTTTTTTTCCAAAATCAGACTTGACACCAGAGAGGCTGAATACCGGACTGAGTCAATGCGGTCTTAGCCTCTCTGGTGTCAACACTCTGTCTGATTTTCGATTTTTTTTTTTTTTTTTCCAAAATCAGACTTGACACCAGAGAGGCTGAATACTGCACTGAGTCAATGCGGTCTTAGCCTCTCTGGTCTCAACACTCTGTCTGATTTTGGATTTTTTTTTTTTTTTCCAAAATCAGACTTGACACCAGAGAGGCTGAATACCGCACTGAGTCAATGCGGTCTTAGCCTCTCTGGTGTCAACACTCTGTCTGATTTTGGATTTTTTTTTTTTTTTTTCCAAAATCAGACTTGACACCAGAGAGGCTGAATACTGCACTGAGTCAATGCGGTCTTAGCCTCTCTGGTCTCAACACTCTGTCTGATTTTGGATTTTTTTTTTTTTTTTCCAAAATCAGACTTGACACCAGAGAGGCTGAATACTGCACTGAGTCAATGCGGTCTTAGCCTCTCTGGTGTCAACACTCTGTCTGATTTTGGATTTTTTTTTTTTTTTTCCAAAATCAGACTTGACACCAGAGAGGCTGAATACTGCACTGAGTCAATGCGGTCTTAGCCTCTCTGGTCTCAACACTCTGTCTGATTTTGGATTTTTTTTTTTTTTTTCCAAAATCAGACTTGACACCAGAGAGGCTGAATACCGCACTGAGTCAATGCGGTCTTAGCCTCTCTGGTGTCAACAGTCTGTCTGATTTTGGATTTTTTTTTTTTTTTTCCAAAATCAGACTTGACACCAGAGAGGCTGAATACTGCACTGAGTCAATGCGGTCTTAGCCTCTCTGGTCTCAACACTCTGTCTGATTTTGGATTTTTTTTTTTTTTTTCCAAAATCAGACTTGACACCAGAGAGGCTGAATACCGCACTGAGTCAATGCGGTCTTAGCCTCTCTGGTGTCAACACTCTGTCTGATTTTGGATTTTTTTTTTTTTTTTTCCAAAATCAGACTTGACACCAGAGAGGCTGAATACTGCACTGAGTCAATGCGGTCTTAGCCTCTCTGGTCTCAACACTCTGTCTGATTTTGGATTTTTTTTTTTTTTTTCCAAAATCAGACTTGACACCAGAGAGGCTGAATACCGCACTGAGTCAATGCGGTCTTAGCCTCTCTGGTGTCAACAGTCTGTCTGATTTTGGATTTTTTTTTTTTTTTTCCAAAATCAGACTTGACACCAGAGAGGCTGAATACTGCACTGAGTCAATGCGGTCTTAGCCTCTCTGGTCTCAACACTCTGTCTGATTTTGGATTTTTTTTTTTTTTTTCCAAAATCAGACTTGACACCAGAGAGGCTGAATACTGCACTGAGTCAATGCAGTCTTAGCCTCTCTGGTCTCAACACTCTGTCTGATTTTGGATTTTTTTTTTTTTTTTTCCAAAATCAGACTTGACACCAGAGAGGCTGAATACCGGACTGAGTCAATGCGGTCTTAGCCTCTCTGGTGTCAACACTCTGTCTGATTTTGGATTTTTTTTTTTTTTTTCCAAAATCAGACTTGACACCAGAGAGGCTGAATACTGCACTGAGTCAATGCGGTCTTAGCCTCTCTGGTCTCAACACTCTGTCTGATTTTGGATTTTTTTTTTTTTTTCCAAAATCAGACTTGACACCAGAGAGGCTGAATACCGCACTGAGTCAATGCGGTCTTAGCCTCTCTGGTGTCAACACTCTGTCTGATTTTGGATTTTTTTTTTTTTTTTTCCAAAATCAGACTTGACACCAGAGAGGCTGAATACCGCACTGAGTCAATGCGGTCTTAGCCTCTCTGGTCTCAACACTCTGTCTGATTTTGGATTTTTTTTTTTTTTTTCCAAAATCAGACTTGACACCAGAGAGGCTGAATACTGCACTGAGTCAATGCGGTCTTAGCCTCTCTGGTGTCAACACTCTGTCTGATTTTGGATTTTTTTTTTTTTTTTCCAAAATCAGACTTGACACCAGAGAGGCTGAATACTGCACTGAGTCAATGCGGTCTTAGCCTCTCTGGTCTCAACACTCTGTCTGATTTTGGATTTTTTTTTTTTTTTTTCCAAAATCAGACTTGACACCGGAGAGGCTGAATACCGGACTGAGTCAATGCGGTCTTAGCCTCTCTGGTGTCAACACTCTGTCTGATTTTGGATTTTTTTTTTTTTTTTCCAAAATCAGACTTGACACCAGAGAGGCTGAATACCGCACTGAGTCAATGCGGTCTTAGGCTCTCTGGTCTCAACACTCTGTCTGATTTTGGATTTTTTTTTTTTTTTCCCAAAATCAGACTTGATACCAGAGAGGCTGAATACCGCACTGAGTCAATGCGGTCTTAGCCTCTCTGGTGTCAACACTCTGTCTGATTTTGGATTTTTTTTTTTTTTTTTCCAAAATCAGACTTGACACCAGAGAGGCTGAATACCGCACTGAGTCAATGCGGTCTTAGCCTCTCTAGTCTCAACACTCTGTCTGATTTTGGATTTTTTTTTTTTTTTTCTAAAATCAGACTTGACACCAGAGAGGCTGAATACCGCACTGAGTCAATGCGGTCTTAGCCTCTCTGGTGTCAACACTCTGTCTGATTTAGGATTTTTTTTTTTTTTTTCCAAAATCAGACTTGACACCAGAGAGGCTGAATACCGCACTGAGTCAATGCGGTCTTAGCCTCTCTGGTCTCAACACTCTGTCTGATTTTGGATTTTTTTTTTTTTTTTCCAAAATCAGACTTGACACCAGAGAGGCTGAATACTGCACTGAGTCAATGCGGTCTTAGCCTCTCTGGTCTCAACACTCTGTCTGATTTTGGATTTTTTTTTTTTTTTTTCCAAAATCAGACTTGACACCAGAGAGGCTGAATACCGCACTGAGTCAATGCGGTCTTAGCCTCTCTGGTCTCAACACTCTCTGATTTTGGATTTTTTTTTTTTTTTTCCAAAATCAGACTTGACACCAGAGAGGCTGAATACTGCACTGAGTCAATGCGGTCTTAGCCTCTCTGGTCTCAACACTCTGTCTGATTTTGGATTTTTTTTTTTTTTTTTCCAAAATCAGACTTGACACCGGAGAGGCTGAATACCGGACTGAGTCAATGCGGTCTTAGCCTCTCTGGTGTCAACACTCTGTCTGATTTTGGATTTTTTTTTTTTTTTTCCAAAATCAGACTTGACACCAGAGAGGCTGAATACCGCACTGAGTCAATGCGGTCTTAGGCTCTCTGGTCTCAACACTCTGTCTGATTTTGGATTTTTTTTTTTTTTCCCAAAATCAGACTTGATACCAGAGAGGCTGAATACCGCACTGAGTCAATGCGGTCTTAGCCTCTCTGGTGTCAACACTCTGTCTGATTTTGGATTTTTTTTTTTTTTTTTCCAAAATCAGACTTGACACCAGAGAGGCTGAATACCGCACTGAGTCAATGCGGTCTTAGCCTCTCTGGTGTCAACACTCTGTCTGATTTTGGATTTTTTTTTTTTTTTTCCAAAATCAGACTTGACACCAGAGAGGCTGAATACCGCACTGAGTCAATGCGGTCTTAGCCTCTCTGGTGTCAACACTCTGTCTGATTTTGGATTTTTTTTTTTTTTTTCCAAAATCAGACTTGACACCAGAGACGCTGAATACCGCACTGAGTCAATGCGGTCTTAGCCTCTCTGGTGTCAACACTCTGTCTGATTTTGGATTTTTTTTTTTTTTTTCCAAAATCAGACTTGACACCAGAGAGGCTGAATACCGCACTGAGTCAATGCGGTCTTAGCCTCTCTGGTGTCAACACTCTGTCTGATTTTGGATTTTTTTTTTTTTTTTCCAAAATCAGACTTGACACCAGAGAGGCTGAATACCGCACTGAGTCAATGCGGTCTTAGCCTCTCTGGTCTCAACACTCTGTCTGATTTTGGATTTTTTTTTTTTTTTCCAAAATCAGACTTGACACCAGAGAGGCTGAATACCGCACTGAGTCAATGCGGTCTTAGCCTCTCTGGTCTCAACACTCTGTCTGATTTTGGATTTTTTTTTTTTTTTTCAAAAATCAGACTTGACACCAGAGACGCTGAATACCGCACTGAGTCAATGCGGTCTTAGCCTCTCTAGTCTCAACACTCTGTCTGATTTTGGATTTTTTTTTTTTTTTTCCAAAATCAGACTTGACACCAGAGAGGCTGAATACCGCACTGAGTCAATGCGGTCTTAGCCTCTCTAGTCTCAACACTCTGTCTGATTTTGGATTTTTTTTTTTTTTTTCCAAAATCAGACTTGACACCAGAGACGCTGAATACCGCACTGAGTCAATGCGGTCTTAGCCTCTCTGGTCTCAACACTCTGTCTGATTTTGGATTTTTTTTTTTTTTTTCCAAAATCAGACTTGACACCAGAGAGGCTGAATACCGGACTGAGTCAATGCGGTCTTAGCCTCTCTGGTGTCAACACTCTGTCTGATTTTCGATTTTTTTTTTTTTTTTCCAAAATCAGACTTGACACCAGAGAGGCTGAATACTGCACTGAGTCAATGCGGTCTTAGCCTCTCTGGTCTCAACACTCTGTCTGATTTTGGATTTTTTTTTTTTTTTCCAAAATCAGACTTGACACCAGAGAGGCTGAATACCGCACTGAGTCAATGCGGTCTTAGCCTCTCTGGTGTCAACACTCTGTCTGATTTTGGATTTTTTTTTTTTTTTTTCCAAAATCAGACTTGACACCAGAGAGGCTGAATACCGCACTGAGTCAATGCGGTCTTAGCCTCTCTGGTCTCAACACTCTGTCTGATTTTGGATTTTTTTTTTTTTTTTCCAAAATCAGACTTGACACCAGAGAGGCTGAATACTGCACTGAGTCAATGCGGTCTTAGCCTCTCTGGTGTCAACACTCTGTCTGATTTTGGATTTTTTTTTTTTTTTTCCAAAATCAGACTTGACACCAGAGAGGCTGAATACTGCACTGAGTCAATGCGGTCTTAGCCTCTCTGGTCTCAACACTCTGTCTGATTTTGGATTTTTTTTTTTTTTTCCAAAATCAGACTTGACACCAGAGAGGCTGAATACCGCACTGAGTCAATGCGGTCTTAGCCTCTCTGGTGTCAACAGTCTGTCTGATTTTGGATTTTTTTTTTTTTTTTTCCAAAATCAGACTTGACACCAGAGAGGCTGAATACTGCACTGAGTCAATGCGGTCTTAGCCTCTCTGGTCTCAACACTCTGTCTGATTTTGGATTTTTTTTTTTTTTTTCCAAAATCAGACTTGACACCAGAGAGGCTGAATACCGCACTGAGTCAATGCGGTCTTAGCCTCTCTGGTGTCAACACTCTGTCTGATTTTGGATTTTTTTTTTTTTTTTCCAAAATCAGACTTGACACCAGAGAGGCTGAATACTGCACTGAGTCAATGCGGTCTTAGCCTCTCTGGTCTCAACACTCTGTCTGATTTTGGATTTTTTTTTTTTTTTTCCAAAATCAGACTTGACACCAGAGAGGCTGAATACCGCACTGAGTCAATGCGGTCTTAGCCTCTCTGGTGTCAACAGTCTGTCTGATTTTGGATTTTTTTTTTTTTTTTCCAAAATCAGACTTGACACCAGAGAGGCTGAATACTGCACTGAGTCAATGCGGTCTTAGCCTCTCTGGTCTCAACACTCTGTCTGATTTTGGATTTTTTTTTTTTTTTTCCAAAATCAGACTTGACACCAGAGAGGCTGAATACTGCACTGAGTCAATGCAGTCTTAGCCTCTCTGGTCTCAACACTCTGTCTGATTTTGGGTTTTTTTTTTTTTTTTTTTCAAAATCAGACTTGACACCAGAGAGGCTGAATACCGGACTGAGTCAATGCGGTCTTAGCCTCTCTGGTGTCAACACTCTGTCTGATTTTGGATTTTTTTTTTTTTTTTCCAAAATCAGACTTGACACCAGAGAGGCTGAATACTGCACTGAGTCAATGCGGTCTTAGCCTCTCTGGTCTCAACACTCTGTCTGATTTTGGATTTTTTTTTTTTTTTTCCAAAATCAGACTTGACACCAGAGAGGCTGAATACCGCACTGAGTCAATGCGGTCTTAGCCTCTCTGGTGTCAACACTCTGTCTGATTTTGGATTTTTTTTTTTTTTTTTCCAAAATCAGACTTGACACCAGAGAGGCTGAATACCGCACTGAGTCAATGCGGTCTTAGCCTCTCTGGTCTCAACACTCTGTCTGATTTTGGATTTTTTTTTTTTTTTTCCAAAATCAGACTTGACACCAGAGAGGCTGAATACTGCACTGAGTCAATGCGGTCTTAGCCTCTCTGGTGTCAACACTCTGTCTGATTTTGGATTTTTTTTTTTTTTTTCCAAAATCAGACTTGACACCAGAGAGGCTGAATACTGCACTGAGTCAATGCGGTCTTAGCCTCTCTGGTCTCAACACTCTGTCTGATTTTGGATTTTTTTTTTTTTTTTCCAAAATCAGACTTGACACCAGAGAGGCTGAATACCGCACTGAGTCAATGCGGTCTTAGCCTCTCTGGTGTCAACAGTCTGTCTGATTTTGGATTTTTTTTTTTTTTTTCCAAAATCAGACTTGACACCAGAGAGGCTGAATACTGCACTGAGTCAATGCGGTCTTAGCCTCTCTGGTCTCAACACTCTGTCTGATTTTGGATTTTTTTTTTTTTTTTCCAAAATCAGACTTGACACCAGAGAGGCTGAATGCCGCACTGAGTCAATGCGGTCTTAGCCTCTCTGGTGTCAACACTCTGTCTGATTTTGGATTTTTTTTTTTTTTTCCAAAATCAGACTTGACACCAGAGAGGCTGAATACCGCACTGAGTCAATGCGGTCTTAGCCTCTCTGGTCTCAACACTCTGTCTGATTTTGGATTTTTTTTTTTTTTTTCCAAAATCAGACTTGACACCAGAGACGCTGAATACCGCACTGAGTCAATGCGGTCTTAGCCTCTCTAGTCTCAACACTCTGTCTGATTTTGGATTTTTTTTTTTTTTTTCCAAAATCAGACTTGACACCAGAGAGGCTGAATACCGCACTGAGTCAATGCGGTCTTAGCCTCTCTGGTGTCAACACTCTGTCTGATTTTGGATTTTTTTTTTTTTTTTCCAAAATCAGACTTGACACCAGAGAGGCTGAATACCGCACTGAGTCAATGCGGTCTTAGCCTCTCTGGTGTCAACACTCTGTCTGATTTTGGATTTTTTTTTTTTTTTCCAAAATCAGACTTGACACCAGAGAGGCTGAATGCCGCACTGAGTCAATGCGGTCTTAGCCTCTCTGGTCTCAACACTCTGTCTGATTTTGGATTTTTTTTTTTTTTTTCCAAAATCAGACTTGACACCAGAGAGGCTGAATACCGCACTGAGTCAATGCGGTCTTAGCCTCTCTGGTGTCAACACTCTGTCTGATTTTGGATTTTTTTTTTTTTTTTCCAAAATCAGACTTGACACCAGAGAGGCTGAATACTGCACTGAGTCAATGCGGTCTTAGCCTCTCTGGTCTCAACACTCTGTCTGATTTTGGATTTTTTTTTTTTTTTTCCAAAATCAGACTTGACACCAGAGAGGCTGAATACCGCACTGAGTCAATGCGGTCTTAGCCTCTCTGGTGTCAACAGTCTGTCTGATTTTGGATTTTTTTTTTTTTTTTCCAAAATCAGACTTGACACCAGAGAGGCTGAATACTGCACTGAGTCAATGCGGTCTTAGCCTCTCTGGTCTCAACACTCTGTCTGATTTTGGATTTTTTTTTTTTTTTTCCAAAATCAGACTTGACACCAGAGAGGCTGAATACCGCACTGAGTCAATGCGGTCTTAGCCTCTCTGGTGTCAACACTCTGTCTGATTTTGGATTTTTTTTTTTTTTTTCCAAAATCAGACTTGACACCAGAGAGGCTGAATACTGCACTGAGTCAATGCGGTCTTAGCCTCTCTGGTCTCAACACTCTGTCTGATTTTGGATTTTTTTTTTTTTTTTTTCCAAAATCAGACTTGACACCAGAGAGGCTGAATACCGCACTGAGTCAATGCGGTCTTAGCCTCTCTGGTGTCAACAGTCTGTCTGATTTTGGATTTTTTTTTTTTTTTTCCAAAATCAGACTTGACACCAGAGAGGCTGAATACTGCACTGAGTCAATGCGGTCTTAGCCTCTCTGGTCTCAACACTCTGTCTGATTTTGGATTTTTTTTTTTTTTTTTCCAAAATCAGACTTGACACCAGAGAGGCTGAATACTGCACTGAGTCAATGCGGTCTTAGCCTCTCTGGTCTCAACACTCTGTCTGATTTTGGATTTTTTTTTTTTTTTTCCAAAATCAGACTTGACACCAGAGAGGCTGAATACCGCACTGAGTCAATGCGGTCTTAGCCTCTCTGGTGTCAACAGTCTGTCTGATTTTGGATTTTTTTTTTTTTTTTCCAAAATCAGACTTGACACCAGAGAGGCTGAATACTGCACTGAGTCAATGCGGTCTTAGCCTCTCTGGTCTCAACACTCTGTCTGATTTTGGATTTTTTTTTTTTTTTTCCAAAATCAGACTTGACACCAGAGAGGCTGAATACCGCACTGAGTCAATGCGGTCTTAGCCTCTCTAGTCTCAACACTCTGTCTAATTTTGGATTTTTTTTTTTTTTTTCCAAAATCAGACTTGACACCAGAGAGGCTGAATACCGCACTGAGTCAATGCGGTCTTAGCCTCTCTGGTGTCAACACTCTGTCTGATTTTGGATTTTTTTTTTTTTTTTCCAAAATCAGACTTGACACCAGAGAGGCTGAATACCGCACTGAGTCAATGCGGTCTTAGCCTCTCTGGTCTCAACACTCTGTCTGATTTTGGATTTTTTTTTTTTTTTCCAAAATCAGACTTGACACCAGAGAGGCTGAATACCGCACTGAGTCAATGCGGTCTTAGCCTCTCTGGTCTCAACACTCTGTCTGATTTTGGATTTTTTTTTTTTTTTTCAAAAATCAGACTTGACACCAGAGACGCTGAATACCGCACTGAGTCAATGCGGTCTTAGCCTCTCTAGTCTCAACACTCTGTCTGATTTTGGATTTTTTTTTTTTTTTTCCAAAATCAGACTTGACACCAGAGAGGCTGAATACCGCACTGAGTCAATGCGGTCTTAGCCTCTCTAGTCTCAACACTCTGTCTGATTTTGGATTTTTTTTTTTTTTTTCCAAAATCAGACTTGACACCAGAGACGCTGAATACCGCACTGAGTCAATGCGGTCTTAGCCTCTCTGGTCTCAACACTCTGTCTGATTTTGGATTTTTTTTTTTTTTTTCCAAAATCAGACTTGACACCAGAGAGGCTGAATACCGCACTGAGTCAATGCGGTCTTAGCCTCTCTGGTGTCAACACTCTGTCTGATTTTGGATTTTTTTTTTTTTTTCCAAAATCAGACTTGACACCAGAGAGGCTGAATGCCGCACTGAGTCAATGCGGTCTTAGCCTCTCTGGTCTCAACACTCTGTCTGATTTTGGATTTTTTTTTTTTTTTTTCCAAAATCAGACTTGACACCAGAGAGGCTGAATACCGCACTGAGTCAATGCAGTCTTAGGCTCTCTGGTCTCAACACTCTGTCTGATTTTGGATTTTTTTTTTTTTTTCCAAAATCAGACTTGACACCAGAGAGGCTGAATACCGCACTGAGTCAATGCGGTCTTAGCCTCTCTGGTGTCAACACTCTGTCTGATTTTGGATTTATTTTATTTTTTTTCCAAAATCAGACTTGACACCAGAGAGGCTGAATACCGCACTGAGTCAATGCGGTCTTAGCCTCTCTGGTGTCAACACTCTGTCTGATTTTGGATTTTTTTTTTTTTTTTCCAAAATCAGACTTGACACCAGAGACGCTGAATACCGCACTGAGTCAATGCGGTCTTAGCCTCTCTAGTCTCAACACTCTGTCTGATTTTGGATTTTTTTTTTTTTTTTCCAAAATCAGACTTGACACCAGAGAGGCTGAATACCGCACTGAGTCAATGCGGTCTTAGCCTCTCTGGTGTCAACACTCTGTCTGATTTTGGATTTTTTTTTTTTTTTTCCAAAATCAGACTTGACACCAGAGAGGCTGAATACCGCACTGAGTCAATGCGGTCTTAGCCTCTCTGGTGTCAACACTCTGTCTGATTTTGGATTTTTTTTTTTTTTTCCAAAATCAGACTTGACACCAGAGACGCTGAATACCGCACTGAGTCAATGCGGTCTTAGCCTCTCTGGTCTCAACAGTCTGTCTGATTTTGGATTTTTTTTTTTTTTTCCAAAATCAGACTTGACACCAGAGACGCTGAATACCGCACTGAGTCAATGCGGTCTTAGCCTCTCTAGTCTCAACACTCTGTCTGATTTTGGATTTTTTTTTTTTTTTTCCAAAATCAGACTTGACACCAGAGAGGCTGAATACCGCACTGAGTCAATGCGGTCTTAGCCTCTCTGGTGTCAACACTCTGTCTGATTTTGGATTTTTTTTTTTTTTTTCCAAAATCAGACTTGACACCAGAGAGGCTGAATACCGCACTGAGTCAATGCGGTCTTAGCCTCTCTGGTGTCAACACTCTGTCTGATTTTGGATTTTTTTTTTTTTTTCCAAAATCAGACTTGACACCAGAGACGCTGAATACCGCACTGAGTCAATGCGGTCTTAGCCTCTCTGGTCTCAACAGTCTGTCTGATTTTGGATTTTTTTTTTTTTTCCAAAATCAGACTTGACACCAGAGACGCTGAATACCGCACTGAGTCAATGCGGTCTTAGCCTCTCTAGTCTCAACACTCTGTCTGATTTTGGATTTTTTTTTTTTTTTTCCAAAATCAGACTTGACACCAGAGAGGCTGAATACCGCACTGAGTCAATGCGGTCTTAGCCTCTCTGGTGTCAACACTCTGTCTGATTTTGGATTTTTTTTTTTTTTTTCCAAAATCAGACTTGACACCAGAGAGGCTGAATACCGCACTGAGTCAATGCGGTCTTAGCCTCTCTGGTGTCAACACTCTGTCTGATTTTGGATTTTTTTTTTTTTTTCCAAAATCAGACTTGACACCAGAGAGGCTGAATGCCGCACTGAGTCAATGCGGTCTTAGCCTCTCTGGTCTCAACACTCTGTCTGATTTTGGATTTTTTTTTTTTTTTTCCAAAATCAGACTTGACACCAGAGAGGCTGAATACCGCACTGAGTCAATGCGGTCTTAGCCTCTCTGGTGTCAACACTCTGTCTGATTTTGGATTTTTTTTTTTTTTTTCCAAAATCAGACTTGACACCAGAGAGGCTGAATACTGCACTGAGTCAATGCGGTCTTAGCCTCTCTGGTCTCAACACTCTGTCTGATTTTGGATTTTTTTTTTTTTTTTCCAAAATCAGACTTGACACCAGAGAGGCTGAATACCGCACTGAGTCAATGCGGTCTTAGCCTCTCTGGTGTCAACAGTCTGTCTGATTTTGGATTTTTTTTTTTTTTTTTCCAAAATCAGACTTGACACCAGAGAGGCTGAATACTGCACTGAGTCAATGCGGTCTTAGCCTCTCTGGTCTCAACACTCTGTCTGATTTTGGATTTTTTTTTTTTTTTTCCAAAATCAGACTTGACACCAGAGAGGCTGAATACCGCACTGAGTCAATGCGGTCTTAGCCTCTCTGGTGTCAACACTCTGTCTGATTTTGGATTTTTTTTTTTTTTTTCCAAAATCAGACTTGACACCAGAGAGGCTGAATACTGCACTGAGTCAATGCGGTCTTAGCCTCTCTGGTCTCAACACTCTGTCTGATTTTGGATTTTTTTTTTTTTTTTTTCCAAAATCAGACTTGACACCAGAGAGGCTGAATACCGCACTGAGTCAATGCGGTCTTAGCCTCTCTGGTCTCAACACTCTGTCTGATTTTGGATTTTTTTTTTTTTTTTCCAAAATCAGACTTGACACCAGAGAGGCTGAATACCGCACTGAGTCAATGCGGTCTTAGCCTCTCTGGTGTCAACACTCTGTCTGATTTTGGATTTTTTTTTTTTTTTTCCAAAATCAGACTTGACACCAGAGAGGCTGAATACTGCACTGAGTCAATGCGGTCTTAGCCTCTCTGGTCTCAACACTCTGTCTGATTTTGGATTTTTTTTTTTTTTTTCCAAAATCAGACTTGACACCAGAGAGGCTGAATACCGCACTGAGTCAATGCGGTCTTAGCCTCTCTGGTGTCAACACTCTGTCTGATTTTGGATTTTTTTTTTTTTTTTCCAAAATCAGACTTGACACCAGAGAGGCTGAATACCGCACTGAGTCAATGCGGTCTTAGCCTCTCTGGTGTCAACACTCTGTCTGATTTTGGATTTTTTTTTTTTTTTTCCAAAATCAGACTTGACACCAGAGAGGCTGAATACTGCACTGAGTCAATGCGGTCTTAGCCTCTCTGGTCTCAACACTCTGTCTGATTTTGGATTTTTTTTTTTTTTTTTCCAAAATCAGACTTGACACCAGAGAGGCTGAATACCGCACTGAGTCAATGCGGTCTTAGCCTCTCTGGTGTCAACACTCTGTCTGATTTTGGATTTTTTTTTTTTTTTCCAAAATCAGACTTGACACCAGAGAGGCTGAATACCGCACTGAGTCAATGCGGTCTTAGCCTCTCTGGTCTCAACACTCTGTCTGATTTTGGATTTTTTTTTTTTTTTCCAAAATCAGACTTGACACCAGAGAGGCTGAATACCGCACTGAGTCAATGCGGTCTTAGCCTCTCTGGTCTCAACACTCTGTCTGATTTTGGATTTTTTTTTTTTTTTTCCAAAATCAGACTTGACACCAGAGAGGCTGAATACCGAACTGAGTCAATGCGGTCTTAGCCTCTCTGGTGTCAACACTCTGTCTGATTTTGGATTTTTTTTTTTTTTTTTCCAAAATCAGACTTGACACCAGAGAGGCTGAATACCGCACTGAGTCAATGCGGTCTTAGCCTCTCTAGTCTCAACACTCTGTCTGATTTTGGATTTTTTTTTTTTTTTTTCTAAAATCAGACTTGACACCAGAGAGGCTGAATACCGCACTGAGTCAATGCGGTCTTAGCCTCTCTGGTGTCAACACTCTGTCTGATTTTGGATTTTTTTTTTTTTTTTCCAAAATCAGACTTGACACCAGAGAGGCTGAATACCGCACTGAGTCAATGCGGTCTTAGCCTCTCTGGTCTCAACACTCTGTCTGATTTTGGATTTTTTTTTTTTTTTCCAAAATCAGACTTGACACCAGAGAGGCTGAATACTGCACTGAGTCAATGCGGTCTTAGCCTCTCTGGTCTCAACACTCTGTCTGATTTTGGATTTTTTTTTTTTTTTTTCCAAAATCAGACTTGACACCAGAGAGGCTGAATACCGCACTGAGTCAATGCGGTCTTAGCCTCTCTGGTCTCAACACTCTCTGATTTTGGATTTTTTTTTTTTTTTTCCAAAATCAGACTTGACACCAGAGAGGCTGAATACTGCACTGAGTCAATGCGGTCTTAGCCTCTCTGGTCTCAACACTCTGTCTGATTTTGGATTTTTTTTTTTTTTTTTCCAAAATCAGACTTGACACCGGAGAGGCTGAATACCGGACTGAGTCAATGCGGTCTTAGCCTCTCTGGTGTCAACACTCTGTCTGATTTTGGATTTTTTTTTTTTTTTTCCAAAATCAGACTTGACACCAGAGAGGCTGAATACCGCACTGAGTCAATGCGGTCTTAGGCTCTCTGGTCTCAACACTCTGTCTGATTTTGGATTTTTTTTTTTTTTCCCAAAATCAGACTTGATACCAGAGAGGCTGAATACCGCACTGAGTCAATGCGGTCTTAGCCTCTCTGGTGTCAACACTCTGTCTGATTTTGGATTTTTTTTTTTTTTTTTCCAAAATCAGACTTGACACCAGAGAGGCTGAATACCGCACTGAGTCAATGCGGTCTTAGCCTCTCTGGTGTCAACACTCTGTCTGATTTTGGATTTTTTTTTTTTTTTTCCAAAATCAGACTTGACACCAGAGAGGCTGAATACCGCACTGAGTCAATGCGGTCTTAGCCTCTCTGGTGTCAACACTCTGTCTGATTTTGGATTTTTTTTTTTTTTTTCCAAAATCAGACTTGACACCAGAGACGCTGAATACCGCACTGAGTCAATGCGGTCTTAGCCTCTCTAGTCTCAACACTCTGTCTAATTTTGGATTTTTTTTTTTTTTTTCCAAAATCAGACTTGACACCAGAGAGGCTGAATACCGCACTGAGTCAATGCGGTCTTAGCCTCTCTGGTGTCAACACTCTGTCTGATTTTGGATTTTTTTTTTTTTTTTCCAAAATCAGACTTGACACCAGAGAGGCTGAATACCGCACTGAGTCAATGCGGTCTTAGCCTCTCTGGTCTCAACACTCTGTCTGATTTTGGATTTTTTTTTTTTTTTCCAAAATCAGACTTGACACCAGAGAGGCTGAATACCGCACTGAGTCAATGCGGTCTTAGCCTCTCTGGTCTCAACACTCTGTCTGATTTTGGATTTTTTTTTTTTTTTTCAAAAATCAGACTTGACACCAGAGACGCTGAATACCGCACTGAGTCAATGCGGTCTTAGCCTCTCTAGTCTCAACACTCTGTCTGATTTTGGATTTTTTTTTTTTTTTTCCAAAATCAGACTTGACACCAGAGAGGCTGAATACCGCACTGAGTCAATGCGGTCTTAGCCTCTCTAGTCTCAACACTCTGTCTGATTTTGGATTTTTTTTTTTTTTTCCAAAATCAGACTTGACACCAGAGACGCTGAATACCGCACTGAGTCAATGCGGTCTTAGCCTCTCTGGTCTCAACACTCTGTCTGATTTTGGATTTTTTTTTTTTTTTTCCAAAATCAGACTTGACACCAGAGAGGCTGAATACCGGACTGAGTCAATGCGGTCTTAGCCTCTCTGGTGTCAACACTCTGTCTGATTTTCGATTTTTTTTTTTTTTTTCCAAAATCAGACTTGACACCAGAGAGGCTGAATACTGCACTGAGTCAATGCGGTCTTAGCCTCTCTGGTCTCAACACTCTGTCTGATTTTGGATTTTTTTTTTTTTTTCCAAAATCAGACTTGACACCAGAGAGGCTGAATACCGCACTGAGTCAATGCGGTCTTAGCCTCTCTGGTGTCAACACTCTGTCTGATTTTGGATTTTTTTTTTTTTTTTTCCAAAATCAGACTTGACACCAGAGAGGCTGAATACCGCACTGAGTCAATGCGGTCTTAGCCTCTCTGGTCTCAACACTCTGTCTGATTTTGGATTTTTTTTTTTTTTTTCCAAAATCAGACTTGACACCAGAGAGGCTGAATACTGCACTGAGTCAATGCGGTCTTAGCCTCTCTGGTGTCAACACTCTGTCTGATTTTGGATTTTTTTTTTTTTTTTCCAAAATCAGACTTGACACCAGAGAGGCTGAATACCGCACTGAGTCAATGCGGTCTTAGCCTCTCTGGTCTCAACACTCTGTCTGATTTTGGATTTTTTTTTTTTTTTCCAAAATCAGACTTGACACCAGAGAGGCTGAATACCGCACTGAGTCAATGCGGTCTTAGCCTCTCTGGTCTCAACACTCTGTCTGATTTTGGATTTTTTTTTTTTTTTTCAAAAATCAGACTTGACACCAGAGACGCTGAATACCGCACTGAGTCAATGCGGTCTTAGCCTCTCTAGTCTCAACACTCTGTCTGATTTTGGATTTTTTTTTTTTTTTTCCAAAATCAGACTTGACACCAGAGAGGCTGAATACCGCACTGAGTCAATGCGGTCTTAGCCTCTCTAGTCTCAACACTCTGTCTGATTTTGGATTTTTTTTTTTTTTTTCCAAAATCAGACTTGACACCAGAGACGCTGAATACCGCACTGAGTCAATGCGGTCTTAGCCTCTCTGGTCTCAACACTCTGTCTGATTTTGGATTTTTTTTTTTTTTTTCCAAAATCAGACTTGACACCAGAGAGGCTGAATACCGGACTGAGTCAATGCGGTCTTAGCCTCTCTGGTGTCAACACTCTGTCTGATTTTCGATTTTTTTTTTTTTTTTCCAAAATCAGACTTGACACCAGAGAGGCTGAATACTGCACTGAGTCAATGCGGTCTTAGCCTCTCTGGTCTCAACACTCTGTCTGATTTTGGATTTTTTTTTTTTTTTCCAAAATCAGACTTGACACCAGAGAGGCTGAATACCGCACTGAGTCAATGCGGTCTTAGCCTCTCTGGTGTCAACACTCTGTCTGATTTTGGATTTTTTTTTTTTTTTTTCCAAAATCAGACTTGACACCAGAGAGGCTGAATACCGCACTGAGTCAATGCGGTCTTAGCCTCTCTGGTCTCAACACTCTGTCTGATTTTGGATTTTTTTTTTTTTTTTCCAAAATCAGACTTGACACCAGAGAGGCTGAATACTGCACTGAGTCAATGCGGTCTTAGCCTCTCTGGTGTCAACACTCTGTCTGATTTTGGATTTTTTTTTTTTTTTTCCAAAATCAGACTTGACACCAGAGAGGCTGAATACTGCACTGAGTCAATGCGGTCTTAGCCTCTCTGGTCTCAACACTCTGTCTGATTTTGGATTTTTTTTTTTTTTTCCAAAATCAGACTTGACACCAGAGAGGCTGAATACCGCACTGAGTCAATGCGGTCTTAGCCTCTCTGGTGTCAACAGTCTGTCTGATTTTGGATTTTTTTTTTTTTTTTCCAAAATCAGACTTGACACCAGAGAGGCTGAATACTGCACTGAGTCAATGCGGTCTTAGCCTCTCTGGTCTCAACACTCTGTCTGATTTTGGATTTTTTTTTTTTTTTTCCAAAATCAGACTTGACACCAGAGAGGCTGAATACCGCACTGAGTCAATGCGGTCTTAGCCTCTCTGGTGTCAACACTCTGTCTGATTTTGGATTTTTTTTTTTTTTTTCCAAAATCAGACTTGACACCAGAGAGGCTGAATACTGCACTGAGTCAATGCGGTCTTAGCCTCTCTGGTCTCAACACTCTGTCTGATTTTGGATTTTTTTTTTTTTTTTCCAAAATCAGACTTGACACCAGAGAGGCTGAATACCGCACTGAGTCAATGCGGTCTTAGCCTCTCTGGTGTCAACAGTCTGTCTGATTTTGGATTTTTTTTTTTTTTTTCCAAAATCAGACTTGACACCAGAGAGGCTGAATACTGCACTGAGTCAATGCGGTCTTAGCCTCTCTGGTCTCAACACTCTGTCTGATTTTGGATTTTTTTTTTTTTTTTCCAAAATCAGACTTGACACCAGAGAGGCTGAATACTGCACTGAGTCAATGCAGTCTTAGCCTCTCTGGTCTCAACACTCTGTCTGATTTTGGATTTTTTTTTTTTTTTTTCCAAAATCAGACTTGACACCAGAGAGGCTGAATACCGGACTGAGTCAATGCGGTCTTAGCCTCTCTGGTGTCAACACTCTGTCTGATTTTGGATTTTTTTTTTTTTTTTCCAAAATCAGACTTGACACCAGAGAGGCTGAATACTGCACTGAGTCAATGCGGTCTTAGCCTCTCTGGTCTCAACACTCTGTCTGATTTTGGATTTTTTTTTTTTTTTCCAAAATCAGACTTGACACCAGAGAGGCTGAATACCGCACTGAGTCAATGCGGTCTTAGCCTCTCTGGTGTCAACACTCTGTCTGATTTTGGATTTTTTTTTTTTTTTTTCCAAAATCAGACTTGACACCAGAGAGGCTGAATACCGCACTGAGTCAATGCGGTCTTAGCCTCTCTGGTCTCAACACTCTGTCTGATTTTGGATTTTTTTTTTTTTTTTCCAAAATCAGACTTGACACCAGAGAGGCTGAATACTGCACTGAGTCAATGCGGTCTTAGCCTCTCTGGTGTCAACACTCTGTCTGATTTTGGATTTTTTTTTTTTTTTTTCCAAAATCAGACTTGACACCAGAGAGGCTGAATACTGCACTGAGTCAATGCGGTCTTAGCCTCTCTGGTCTCAACACTCTGTCTGATTTTGGATTTTTTTTTTTTTTTTCCAAAATCAGACTTGACACCAGAGAGGCTGAATACCGCACTGAGTCAATGCGGTCTTAGCCTCTCTGGTGTCAACAGTCTGTCTGATTTTGGATTTTTTTTTTTTTTTTCCAAAATCAGACTTGACACCAGAGAGGCTGAATACTGCACTGAGTCAATACGGTCTTAGCCTCTCTGGTCTCAACACTCTGTCTGATTTTGGATTTTTTTTTTTTTTTTCCAAAATCAGACTTGACACCAGAGAGGCTGAATGCCGCACTGAGTCAATGCGGTCTTAGCCTCTCTGGTGTCAACACTCTGTCTGATTTTGGATTTTTTTTTTTTTTTTCCAAAATCAGACTTGACACCAGAGAGGCTGAATACCGCACTGAGTCAATGCGGTCTTAGCCTCTCTGGTCTCAACACTCTGTCTGATTTTGGATTTTTTTTTTTTTTTTCCAAAATCAGACTTGACACCAGAGACGCTGAATACCGCACTGAGTCAATGCGGTCTTAGCCTCTCTAGTCTCAACACTCTGTCTGATTTTGGATTTTTTTTTTTTTTTTCCAAAATCAGACTTGACACCAGAGAGGCTGAATACCGCACTGAGTCAATGCGGTCTTAGCCTCTCTGGTGTCAACACTCTGTCTGATTTTGGATTTTTTTTTTTTTTTTCCAAAATCAGACTTGACACCAGAGAGGCTGAATACCGCACTGAGTCAATGCGGTCTTAGCCTCTCTGGTGTCAACACTCTGTCTGATTTTGGATTTTTTTTTTTTTTTCCAAAATCAGACTTGACACCAGAGAGGCTGAATGCCGCACTGAGTCAATGCGGTCTTAGCCTCTCTGGTCTCAACACTCTGTCTGATTTTGGATTTTTTTTTTTTTTTTCCAAAATCAGACTTGACACCAGAGAGGCTGAATACCGCACTGAGTCAATGCGGTCTTAGCCTCTCTGGTGTCAACACTCTGTCTGATTTTGGATTTTTTTTTTTTTTTTCCAAAATCAGACTTGACACCAGAGAGGCTGAATACTGCACTGAGTCAATGCGGTCTTAGCCTCTCTGGTCTCAACACTCTGTCTGATTTTGGATTTTTTTTTTTTTTTTCCAAAATCAGACTTGACACCAGAGAGGCTGAATACCGCACTGAGTCAATGCGGTCTTAGCCTCTCTGGTGTCAACAGTCTGTCTGATTTTGGATTTTTTTTTTTTTTTTCCAAAATCAGACTTGACACCAGAGAGGCTGAATACTGCACTGAGTCAATGCGGTCTTAGCCTCTCTGGTCTCAACACTCTGTCTGATTTTGGATTTTTTTTTTTTTTTTCCAAAATCAGACTTGACACCAGAGAGGCTGAATACCGCACTGAGTCAATGCGGTCTTAGCCTCTCTGGTGTCAACACTCTGTCTGATTTTGGATTTTTTTTTTTTTTTTCCAAAATCAGACTTGACACCAGAGAGGCTGAATACTGCACTGAGTCAATGCGGTCTTAGCCTCTCTGGTCTCAACACTCTGTCTGATTTTGGATTTTTTTTTTTTTTTTTTCCAAAATCAGACTTGACACCAGAGAGGCTGAATACCGCACTGAGTCAATGCGGTCTTAGCCTCTCTGGTGTCAACAGTCTGTCTGATTTTGGATTTTTTTTTTTTTTTTCCAAAATCAGACTTGACACCAGAGAGGCTGAATACTGCACTGAGTCAATGCGGTCTTAGCCTCTCTGGTCTCAACACTCTGTCTGATTTTGGATTTTTTTTTTTTTTTTTCCAAAATCAGACTTGACACCAGAGAGGCTGAATACTGCACTGAGTCAATGCGGTCTTAGCCTCTCTGGTCTCAACACTCTGTCTGATTTTGGATTTTTTTTTTTTTTTTCCAAAATCAGACTTGACACCAGAGAGGCTGAATACCGCACTGAGTCAATGCGGTCTTAGCCTCTCTGGTGTCAACAGTCTGTCTGATTTTGGATTTTTTTTTTTTTTTTCCAAAATCAGACTTGACACCAGAGAGGCTGAATACTGCACTGAGTCAATGCGGTCTTAGCCTCTCTGGTCTCAACACTCTGTCTGATTTTGGATTTTTTTTTTTTTTTTCCAAAATCAGACTTGACACCAGAGAGGCTGAATACCGCACTGAGTCAATGCGGTCTTAGCCTCTCTGGTGTCAACACTCTGTCTGATTTTGGATTTTTTTTTTTTTTTTCCAAAATCAGACTTGACACCAGAGAGGCTGAATACTGCACTGAGTCAATGCGGTCTTAGCCTCTCTGGTCTCAACACTCTGTCTGATTTTGGATTTTTTTTTTTTTTTTTTCCAAAATCAGACTTGACACCAGAGAGGCTGAATACCGCACTGAGTCAATGCGGTCTTAGCCTCTCTGGTGTCAACAGTCTGTCTGATTTTGGATTTTTTTTTTTTTTTTCCAAAATCAGACTTGACACCAGAGAGGCTGAATACTGCACTGAGTCAATGCGGTCTTAGCCTCTCTGGTCTCAACACTCTGTCTGATTTTGGATTTTTTTTTTTTTTTTTCCAAAATCAGACTTGACACCAGAGAGGCTGAATACTGCACTGAGTCAATGCGGTCTTAGCCTCTCTGGTCTCAACACTCTGTCTGATTTTGGATTTTTTTTTTTTTTTTCCAAAATCAGACTTGACACCAGAGAGGCTGAATACCGCACTGAGTCAATGCGGTCTTAGCCTCTCTGGTGTCAACACTCTGTCTGATTTTGGATTTTTTTTTTTTTTTTCCAAAATCAGACTTGACACCAGAGAGGCTGAATACCGCACTGAGTCAATGCGGTCTTAGCCTCTCTGGTCTCAACACTCTGTCTGATTTTGGATTTTTTTTTTTTTTTCCAAAATCAGACTTGACACCAGAGAGGCTGAATACCGCACTGAGTCAATGCGGTCTTAGCCTCTCTGGTCTCAACACTCTGTCTGATTTTGGATTTTTTTTTTTTTTTTCCAAAATCAGACTTGACACCAGAGAGGCTGAATACCGAACTGAGTCAATGCGGTCTTAGCCTCTCTGGTGTCAACACTCTGTCTGATTTTGGATTTTTTTTTTTTTTTTTCCAAAATCAGACTTGACACCAGAGAGGCTGAATACCGCACTGAGTCAATGCGGTCTTAGCCTCTCTAGTCTCAACACTCTGTCTGATTTTGGATTTTTTTTTTTTTTTTTCTAAAATCAGACTTGACACCAGAGAGGCTGAATACCGCACTGAGTCAATGCGGTCTTAGCCTCTCTGGTGTCAACACTCTGTCTGATTTTGGATTTTTTTTTTTTTTTTCCAAAATCAGACTTGACACCAGAGAGGCTGAATACCGCACTGAGTCAATGCGGTCTTAGCCTCTCTGGTCTCAACACTCTCTGATTTTGGATTTTTTTTTTTTTTTTCCAAAATCAGACTTGACACCAGAGAGGCTGAATACTGCACTGAGTCAATGCGGTCTTAGCCTCTCTGGTCTCAACACTCTGTCTGATTTTGGATTTTTTTTTTTTTTTTTCCAAAATCAGACTTGACACCGGAGAGGCTGAATACCGGACTGAGTCAATGCGGTCTTAGCCTCTCTGGTGTCAACACTCTGTCTGATTTTGGATTTTTTTTTTTTTTTTCCAAAATCAGACTTGACACCAGAGAGGCTGAATACCGCACTGAGTCAATGCGGTCTTAGGCTCTCTGGTCTCAACACTCTGTCTGATTTTGGATTTTTTTTTTTTTTCCCAAAATCAGACTTGATACCAGAGAGGCTGAATACCGCACTGAGTCAATGCGGTCTTAGCCTCTCTGGTGTCAACACTCTGTCTGATTTTGGATTTTTTTTTTTTTTTTTCCAAAATCAGACTTGACACCAGAGAGGCTGAATACCGCACTGAGTCAATGCGGTCTTAGCCTCTCTGGTGTCAACACTCTGTCTGATTTTGGATTTTTTTTTTTTTTTTCCAAAATCAGACTTGACACCAGAGAGGCTGAATACCGCACTGAGTCAATGCGGTCTTAGCCTCTCTGGTGTCAACACTCTGTCTGATTTTGGATTTTTTTTTTTTTTTTCCAAAATCAGACTTGACACCAGAGACGCTGAATACCGCACTGAGTCAATGCGGTCTTAGCCTCTCTAGTCTCAACACTCTGTCTAATTTTGGATTTTTTTTTTTTTTTTCCAAAATCAGACTTGACACCAGAGAGGCTGAATACCGCACTGAGTCAATGCGGTCTTAGCCTCTCTGGTGTCAACACTCTGTCTGATTTTGGATTTTTTTTTTTTTTTTCCAAAATCAGACTTGACACCAGAGAGGCTGAATACCGCACTGAGTCAATGCGGTCTTAGCCTCTCTGGTCTCAACACTCTGTCTGATTTTGGATTTTTTTTTTTTTTTCCAAAATCAGACTTGACACCAGAGAGGCTGAATACCGCACTGAGTCAATGCGGTCTTAGCCTCTCTGGTCTCAACACTCTGTCTGATTTTGGATTTTTTTTTTTTTTTTCAAAAATCAGACTTGACACCAGAGACGCTGAATACCGCACTGAGTCAATGCGGTCTTAGCCTCTCTAGTCTCAACACTCTGTCTGATTTTGGATTTTTTTTTTTTTTTTCCAAAATCAGACTTGACACCAGAGAGGCTGAATACCGCACTGAGTCAATGCGGTCTTAGCCTCTCTAGTCTCAACACTCTGTCTGATTTTGGATTTTTTTTTTTTTTTTCCAAAATCAGACTTGACACCAGAGACGCTGAATACCGCACTGAGTCAATGCGGTCTTAGCCTCTCTGGTCTCAACACTCTGTCTGATTTTGGATTTTTTTTTTTTTTTTCCAAAATCAGACTTGACACCAGAGAGGCTGAATACCGCACTGAGTCAATGCGGTCTTAGCCTCTCTGGTGTCAACACTCTGTCTGATTTTGGATTTTTTTTTTTTTTTCCAAAATCAGACTTGACACCAGAGAGGCTGAATGCCGCACTGAGTCAATGCGGTCTTAGCCTCTCTGGTCTCAACACTCTGTCTGATTTTGGATTTTTTTTTTTTTTTTCCAAAATCAGACTTGACACCAGAGAGGCTGAATACCGCACTGAGTCAATGCAGTCTTAGGCTCTCTGGTCTCAACACTCTGTCTGATTTTGGATTTTTTTTTTTTTTTCCAAAATCAGACTTGACACCAGAGAGGCTGAATACCGCACTGAGTCAATGCGGTCTTAGCCTCTCTGGTGTCAACACTCTGTCTGATTTTGGATTTATTTTATTTTTTTTCCAAAATCAGACTTGACACCAGAGAGGCTGAATACCGCACTGAGTCAATGCGGTCTTAGCCTCTCTGGTGTCAACACTCTGTCTGATTTTGGATTTTTTTTTTTTTTTTCCAAAATCAGACTTGACACCAGAGACGCTGAATACCGCACTGAGTCAATGCGGTCTTAGCCTCTCTAGTCTCAACACTCTGTCTGATTTTGGATTTTTTTTTTTTTTTTCCAAAATCAGACTTGACACCAGAGAGGCTGAATACCGCACTGAGTCAATGCGGTCTTAGCCTCTCTGGTGTCAACAC
>NW_028151802.1:0-96424 GCF_964638095.1 Poromitra crassiceps
AGTTGTCGGGCAATTTGGTGGAGATGTTGCCATTGTGGATAGGCGCACCCCAGGGTAACATACTGCCATCTTCTTCAACTGTTGTATTAATGATTTAAAAAATGCAGCACTTCTCTATTCTTTACCATCTCTCTTCATCATGTTGAATGTCAGTAAGCATGAAGAGTGCTAACCGCCTGCTCTCTTTTTTTATTAATCATAAACAACATTGTCAGAAACATGCATAATGTTTTCCAGACTGGTACAAAGCTGCTTCTAATCTCTTAATGTTTTTAATTTCTCTGCAGCAACTCCCATGAGTCCCTCCACACCCTCTACACCCTCAACCCCAAGAGCCTTCACTGTGTTAGCGTCCATCCACTAAACAAGCAGTACTTTGCAGTGGCCGAGAGCAGGTATGACTCATATCTTTGATTAATTTATATTTTCTCCAGAGCAGTAATCACTTTGATCATTTGTTTTCTAAAGTTGTTAAATTGGATTGCCTGCTTGTAGTCAGTTCAGCTGTAGTCTGTCCAGTCTATAAATAGTCCAAACTAATTTTCCTTCTTCTCTGCAGGCTTGTGAGTATTTACGATAGCCGCTGTCTGAAGAAGACCGAGAGCCAGGCGGTCTGCCAGCTGCACGGCCACTCTTTAAGCATAACCAGTGCTTATTTCTCCCCTAGTACAGGGAACAGAGTGCTCAGCTCCTGTATGGACAACACGATTAGGTGGGGCTGACACAGCTTAAAGCACTTGCACTGCACTACTTGTTTTGGAATTACATCTCTAAATTGAATGTGCATTTTCTTTTCTTTTTCCATAGGATATATGACACCTCAGCAATGACCACCACAGCTCCTTTGCTGACTTCCATCGGGTACATCCACTCACTTGAACATAGCCTCTCAGTGTGGGAAAGTCATTATGTGACAGATGTCCCGGCACACACGGTTTAAGAAAAAATATCTTATTATACAAGCAAGGTGATGAACGTTTCGCCTAGAAGGCTTCTAGGCGAAACGTTCATCACCTTGCTTGCCCACAATAAATAAGATATTTTTTCTTAAACCGCGTGTGCCGGGACATCTGTCACCTACTAGTATCCTCCGACCCAGGCACCCGTATACTTTTTATATATCTTTATGGGAGTCGTGCTTGCTAACTGTTTTTCCAAAGTCATTATGTTACCTGATCAGGGGAGGGGAAATCAGGAAAGCTGTCTCAATCTATAGCCCCTTTAACACAGACTGTGAAAGCCGCGTTCGTTGCAGCGTTATGTCTCGCCTCCTGCAGTGTTTCCCCTAGAAAGATTTTCAGGCCTGGAGGGATTTCGAAATGTACCTCGACCGCAACGGTGGGGCCCCTCGCTGGTGACGCTAAACTTTTAGCTAACCTGTTCGCATCTATGTTCGCAATGGCATCCCAAGTATCATCATACTATTATGGGATGCGATGCGAACATTTGTATTATGGGATGAGCGTTTCGCAGTACTGTATTTAAATGCTGCTACATGTAATGAAAACTAAGCTTAAGCTTAAGTAGGGACACTCTGGAGTTAACGTGACGCCACTTACTGTACTTACTGACTGCTGTAGGCTACAGTAAGTACAGTGGCGTCATGTTATGGGGCTAGAGTTAACGTTACTCCTGCTGTTTTACTGGGGGTCGGAGCTCGCTCTCTTAACGCCAAACTCAATGCCAAAACCTGTCCGTTTACTGTTGTCTTGCTTGTCACTAAGACAAGTGCTATACGAGGGATCAGCCGAGCAGTATTTTGGTAAACAAACCGCGTCACTGGGTGGCAACGGCAATGGAACCTAGTTCCATTAGCGCCAAGTGGCGCGAGGCGTGAGTGTCTGACTCTAGCCCTGGTGTGACAGCCTAAGTTTATTTATTTGTTGGACAGGCACAGTGGAGATTAAAAGATGGTAAAAAAGCAAAGAAGGGTAGTTTTCATCCGCCGGAGACTTCAGTGTTTCATTGTGGAGTTGTTGAATATGCGGACAGAAGTGCACAACAGCTGCTGCAGGAAGTAAACAACAATCACACGCACAGTAAACAACAATCACACGCACGCATATTGTATGGAGACAGGATAGTGGAGCGACCAGTTAGGCTGTCACACCGGCTAACTTTGTTTACTAGTAGGGAAATATGCATATTTGTAAATTGAAACAGAATCTGATAGATTCCTTTGCTATCGATTTAGCAGTTACTCTCCCTTCAGGTCTCATCCTGTATTATCCACAGATTTTTCACCTGCCTGTTGATCTTTTGTCGTTTATCATCCTCATTTCTATAATTGATCATTTGGTCGAAATCTGTGATGTCTGTGGTAGTCTGCGTCATGTCCGTTGTTGTAGAACTCATTAGCAAAACAACTGTACATCAACTTGTGAATTTCTTCCTATTGAAATGTTGCAATTGCAAGTGTGAGACACTGTGTGTGTGTGTGTGTGTGTGTGTGTGTCTGGGGGGGGGTTACACATTTTGTCGACATTTGTCGACTACAATACTTGGTGACAGATGTGCCAGGGACCTACGGTTTTAAGATATCAGTATGTTTTAATGAGAAAATTCATACGTACTCATCTCTCCTTATCCAGATTCATCTGCAGCCTGCCAGCTCGTCTGACAGCGAGGGCAGTAACGCTGGCGGAGGCAGCGAGGAGGAGGAGGAGCAAGAAGCTGTGGTGCCTCAGAAAGCTGACTCGGCGGAGCAGTGAAGCGGAAGCTGCCCCCTGCTAAGGTAACTGTAGTCTTTTAATTTCAGACAGTGTTTAACAGCCATCCACTGACAAGGATATCTCTTAACTCATTGAGTGCCAAGGACGAGTATGTTCGTCAATTCAAATACTAACGTAGAGTGCCAAGGACGAGTATGTTCGTCAATTGCGTTTTTTGACGGTGGGACGTGGATCAAAGCCTCTTACATCTCCTATAAAAATATGGGAGCTATTGAATGTGTATAACCTATTTTATAGAGCACTGGGGAACAGGAGCGATACATGGCTTCCTGATCAGACTAGCAGACCAACATGGCAGAGAGGGGGGGGGGGGGGCCTGCGCACCTGAAATGCCACGGATATAATCTCTAAGCCACTCCCACTTCCTGTTTGATCCTCTGATGCAAAGACGTAAATTGACATATTATAATTAAACAAGGGGGTCCCTGACAATCACATGTCAATCACATATCACTCTGTAACAATATATATATACTGTATATATAATGATAATAATAATCATAATTTCAGCCAGTAAGTACAGTTTGAACCAATACCTTTTAACTTGAAGAGCGCGGTGTTATTATTATTTTATTTTTGGGGGGGGGGGCGGGGGTAATGAATTTACATTTTGGGCTCATGATCATTATGAACCCCCCCCCCCTATATATATTATAATAAGATACAGGCCCCCAGGGCAGAAATACAGTATGGAGAAAAGGGTAGGATTCTAAATGGGTGTTAAACACCTGTGACATCACTTGTTGCTGGACATTCTGCTGGGGCTGACATCACAGGTGTACAGGTTCCATTTCAGGAACAGTTTTTACACAAACAAGTCTTGATGCAGCTATGTGTAATTAAAGGAAGGCTTTGCCGATTTTCAACCCACTTTGCATCAGTTTACAATCTCCGTAATATAAGCAGATGGACAGTGTTTACCTTCTCTATATATTCTCTATATATTTTCTGCATTGAGAAATCCTCCCCCGCCTGCTGGCATGGGTCATTAACGCTTGTTAAGGTTTTCAATTCGATTCTCCCTGGATGTGTGCATATAGAAAAAATAAACAATCTGTAGTTGGAACAGCCGCCCTCAAGCACAACATCTGTTAATTTTGCTGAAATATTCTGGACTTACTCATTACTGCTTTGCAACAAACTTATAAATCAGTGGAGATGTTTAAAAAAACATTCCATGTCCTCATTAAGTTGATGTAAAATCGTGCATGAATTGTAAACCCACTCCAGTTTTAAGATATTCCTACTTCACCAGCTGATCTGAATCATTTTCTACTTCCTACCAGGTGTATTCTATTGAAGATGGCCTGAAAACCTTTGACTTCCTGTCACATGACTGTATGACACTAGTTGTCGGGCAATTTGGTGGAGATGTTGCCATTGTGGATAGGCGCACCCCAGGGTAACATACTGCCATCTTCTTCAACTGTTGTATTAATGATTTAAAAAATGCAGCACTTCTCTATTCTTTACCATCTCTCTTCATCATGTTGAATGTCAGTAAGCATGAAGAGTGCTAACCGCCTGCTCTCTTTTTTTATTAATCATAAACAACATTGTCAGAAACATGCATAATGTTTTCCAGACTGGTACAAAGCTGCTTCTAATCTCTTAATGTTTTTAATTTCTCTGCAGCAACTCCCATGAGTCCCTCCACACCCTCTACACCCTCAACCCCAAGAGCCTTCACTGTGTTAGCGTCCATCCACTAAACAAGCAGTACTTTGCAGTGGCCGAGAGCAGGTATGACTCATATCTTTGATTAATTTATATTTTCTCCAGAGCAGTAATCACTTTGATCATTTGTTTTCTAAAGTTGTTAAATTGGATTGCCTGCTTGTAGTCAGTTCAGCTGTAGTCTGTCCAGTCTATAAATAGTCCAAACTAATTTTCCTTCTTCTCTGCAGGCTTGTGAGTATTTACGATAGCCGCTGTCTGAAGAAGACCGAGAGCCAGGCGGTCTGCCAGCTGCACGGCCACTCTTTAAGCATAACCAGTGCTTATTTCTCCCCTAGTACAGGGAACAGAGTGCTCAGCTCCTGTATGGACAACACGATTAGGTGGGGCTGACACAGCTTAAAGCACTTGCACTGCACTACTTGTTTTGGAATTACATCTCTAAATTGAATGTGCATTTTCTTTTCTTTTTCCATAGGATATATGACACCTCAGCAATGACCACCACAGCTCCTTTGCTGACTTCCATCGGGTACATCCACTCACTTGAACATAGCCTCTCAGTGTGGGAAAGTCATTATGTGACAGATGTCCCGGCACACACGGTTTAAGAAAAAATATCTTATTATACAAGCAAGGTGATGAACGTTTCGCCTAGAAGGCTTCTAGGCGAAACGTTCATCACCTTGCTTGCCCACAATAAATAAGATATTTTTTCTTAAACCGCGTGTGCCGGGACATCTGTCACCTACTAGTATCCTCCGACCCAGGCACCCGTATACTTTTTATATATCTTTATGGGAGTCGTGCTTGCTAACTGTTTTTCCAAAGTCATTATGTTACCTGATCAGGGGAGGGGAAATCAGGAAAGCTGTCTCAATCTATAGCCCCTTTAACACAGACTGTGAAAGCCGCGTTCGTTGCAGCGTTATGTCTCGCCTCCTGCAGTGTTTCCCCTAGAAAGATTTTCAGGCCTGGAGGGATTTCGAAATGTACCTCGACCGCAACGGTGGGGCCCCTCGCTGGTGACGCTAAACTTTTAGCTAACCTGTTCGCATCTATGTTCGCAATGGCATCCCAAGTATCATCATACTATTATGGGATGCGATGCGAACATTTGTATTATGGGATGAGCGTTTCGCAGTACTGTATTTAAATGCTGCTACATGTAATGAAAACTAAGCTTAAGCTTAAGTAGGGACACTCTGGAGTTAACGTGACGCCACTTACTGTACTTACTGACTGCTGTAGGCTACAGTAAGTACAGTGGCGTCATGTTATGGGGCTAGAGTTAACGTTACTCCTGCTGTTTTACTGGGGGTCGGAGCTCGCTCTCTTAACGCCAAACTCAATGCCAAAACCTGTCCGTTTACTGTTGTCTTGCTTGTCACTAAGACAAGTGCTATACGAGGGATCAGCCGAGCAGTATTTTGGTAAACAAACCGCGTCACTGGGTGGCAACGGCAATGGAACCTAGTTCCATTAGCGCCAAGTGGCGCGAGGCGTGAGTGTCTGACTCTAGCCCTGGTGTGACAGCCTAAGTTTATTTATTTGTTGGACAGGCACAGTGGAGATTAAAAGATGGTAAAAAAGCAAAGAAGGGTAGTTTTCATCCGCCGGAGACTTCAGTGTTTCATTGTGGAGTTGTTGAATATGCGGACAGAAGTGCACAACAGCTGCTGCAGGAAGTAAACAACAATCACACGCACAGTAAACAACAATCACACGCACGCATATTGTATGGAGACAGGATAGTGGAGCGACCAGTTAGGCTGTCACACCGGCTAACTTTGTTTACTAGTAGGGAAATATGCATATTTGTAAATTGAAACAGAATCTGATAGATTCCTTTGCTATCGATTTAGCAGTTACTCTCCCTTCAGGTCTCATCCTGTATTATCCACAGATTTTTCACCTGCCTGTTGATCTTTTGTCGTTTATCATCCTCATTTCTATAATTGATCATTTGGTCGAAATCTGTGATGTCTGTGGTAGTCTGCGTCATGTCCGTTGTTGTAGAACTCATTAGCAAAACAACTGTACATCAACTTGTGAATTTCTTCCTATTGAAATGTTGCAATTGCAAGTGTGAGACACTGTGTGTGTGTGTGTGTGTGTGTGTGTGTGTGTCTGGGGGGGGGTTACACATTTTGTCGACATTTGTCGACTACAATACTTGGTGACAGATGTGCCAGGGACCTACGGTTTTAAGATATCAGTATGTTTTAATGAGAAAATTCATACGTACTCATCTCTCCTTATCCAGATTCATCTGCAGCCTGCCAGCTCGTCTGACAGCGAGGGCAGTAACGCTGGCGGAGGCAGCGAGGAGGAGGAGGAGCAAGAAGCTGTGGTGCCTCAGAAAGCTGACTCGGCGGAGCAGTGAAGCGGAAGCTGCCCCCTGCTAAGGTAACTGTAGTCTTTTAATTTCAGACAGTGTTTAACAGCCATCCACTGACAAGGATATCTCTTAACTCATTGAGTGCCAAGGACGAGTATGTTCGTCAATTCAAATACTAACGTAGAGTGCCAAGGACGAGTATGTTCGTCAATTGCGTTTTTTGACGGTGGGACGTGGATCAAAGCCTCTTACATCTCCTATAAAAATATGGGAGCTATTGAATGTGTATAACCTATTTTATAGAGCACTGGGGAACAGGAGCGATACATGGCTTCCTGATCAGACTAGCAGACCAACATGGCAGAGAGGGGGGGGGGGGGGCCTGCGCACCTGAAATGCCACGGATATAATCTCTAAGCCACTCCCACTTCCTGTTTGATCCTCTGATGCAAAGACGTAAATTGACATATTATAATTAAACAAGGGGGTCCCTGACAATCACATGTCAATCACATATCACTCTGTAACAATATATATATACTGTATATATAATGATAATAATAATCATAATTTCAGCCAGTAAGTACAGTTTGAACCAATACCTTTTAACTTGAAGAGCGCGGTGTTATTATTATTTTATTTTTGGGGGGGGGGGCGGGGGTAATGAATTTACATTTTGGGCTCATGATCATTATGAACCCCCCCCCCCCTATATATATTATAATAAGATACAGGCCCCCAGGGCAGAAATACAGTATGGAGAAAAGGGTAGGATTCTAAATGGGTGTTAAACACCTGTGACATCACTTGTTGCTGGACATTCTGCTGGGGCTGACATCACAGGTGTACAGGTTCCATTTCAGGAACAGTTTTTACACAAACAAGTCTTGATGCAGCTATGTGTAATTAAAGGAAGGCTTTGCCGATTTTCAACCCACTTTGCATCAGTTTACAATCTCCGTAATATAAGCAGATGGACAGTGTTTACCTTCTCTATATATTCTCTATATATTTTCTGCATTGAGAAATCCTCCCCCGCCTGCTGGCATGGGTCATTAACGCTTGTTAAGGTTTTCAATTCGATTCTCCCTGGATGTGTGCATATAGAAAAAATAAACAATCTGTAGTTGGAACAGCCGCCCTCAAGCACAACATCTGTTAATTTTGCTGAAATATTCTGGACTTACTCATTACTGCTTTGCAACAAACTTATAAATCAGTGGAGATGTTTAAAAAAACATTCCATGTCCTCATTAAGTTGATGTAAAATCGTGCATGAATTGTAAACCCACTCCAGTTTTAAGATATTCCTACTTCACCAGCTGATCTGAATCATTTTCTACTTCCTACCAGGTGTATTCTATTGAAGATGGCCTGAAAACCTTTGACTTCCTGTCACATGACTGTATGACACTAGTTGTCGGGCAATTTGGTGGAGATGTTGCCATTGTGGATAGGCGCACCCCAGGGTAACATACTGCCATCTTCTTCAACTGTTGTATTAATGATTTAAAAAATGCAGCACTTCTCTATTCTTTACCATCTCTCTTCATCATGTTGAATGTCAGTAAGCATGAAGAGTGCTAACCGCCTGCTCTCTTTTTTTATTAATCATAAACAACATTGTCAGAAACATGCATAATGTTTTCCAGACTGGTACAAAGCTGCTTCTAATCTCTTAATGTTTTTAATTTCTCTGCAGCAACTCCCATGAGTCCCTCCACACCCTCTACACCCTCAACCCCAAGAGCCTTCACTGTGTTAGCGTCCATCCACTAAACAAGCAGTACTTTGCAGTGGCCGAGAGCAGGTATGACTCATATCTTTGATTAATTTATATTTTCTCCAGAGCAGTAATCACTTTGATCATTTGTTTTCTAAAGTTGTTAAATTGGATTGCCTGCTTGTAGTCAGTTCAGCTGTAGTCTGTCCAGTCTATAAATAGTCCAAACTAATTTTCCTTCTTCTCTGCAGGCTTGTGAGTATTTACGATAGCCGCTGTCTGAAGAAGACCGAGAGCCAGGCGGTCTGCCAGCTGCACGGCCACTCTTTAAGCATAACCAGTGCTTATTTCTCCCCTAGTACAGGGAACAGAGTGCTCAGCTCCTGTATGGACAACACGATTAGGTGGGGCTGACACAGCTTAAAGCACTTGCACTGCACTACTTGTTTTGGAATTACATCTCTAAATTGAATGTGCATTTTCTTTTCTTTTTCCATAGGATATATGACACCTCAGCAATGACCACCACAGCTCCTTTGCTGACTTCCATCGGGTACATCCACTCACTTGAACATAGCCTCTCAGTGTGGGAAAGTCATTATGTGACAGATGTCCCGGCACACACGGTTTAAGAAAAAATATCTTATTATACAAGCAAGGTGATGAACGTTTCGCCTAGAAGGCTTCTAGGCGAAACGTTCATCACCTTGCTTGCCCACAATAAATAAGATATTTTTTCTTAAACCGCGTGTGCCGGGACATCTGTCACCTACTAGTATCCTCCGACCCAGGCACCCGTATACTTTTTATATATCTTTATGGGAGTCGTGCTTGCTAACTGTTTTTCCAAAGTCATTATGTTACCTGATCAGGGGAGGGGAAATCAGGAAAGCTGTCTCAATCTATAGCCCCTTTAACACAGACTGTGAAAGCCGCGTTCGTTGCAGCGTTATGTCTCGCCTCCTGCAGTGTTTCCCCTAGAAAGATTTTCAGGCCTGGAGGGATTTCGAAATGTACCTCGACCGCAACGGTGGGGCCCCTCGCTGGTGACGCTAAACTTTTAGCTAACCTGTTCGCATCTATGTTCGCAATGGCATCCCAAGTATCATCATACTATTATGGGATGCGATGCGAACATTTGTATTATGGGATGAGCGTTTCGCAGTACTGTATTTAAATGCTGCTACATGTAATGAAAACTAAGCTTAAGCTTAAGTAGGGACACTCTGGAGTTAACGTGACGCCACTTACTGTACTTACTGACTGCTGTAGGCTACAGTAAGTACAGTGGCGTCATGTTATGGGGCTAGAGTTAACGTTACTCCTGCTGTTTTACTGGGGGTCGGAGCTCGCTCTCTTAACGCCAAACTCAATGCCAAAACCTGTCCGTTTACTGTTGTCTTGCTTGTCACTAAGACAAGTGCTATACGAGGGATCAGCCGAGCAGTATTTTGGTAAACAAACCGCGTCACTGGGTGGCAACGGCAATGGAACCTAGTTCCATTAGCGCCAAGTGGCGCGAGGCGTGAGTGTCTGACTCTAGCCCTGGTGTGACAGCCTAAGTTTATTTATTTGTTGGACAGGCACAGTGGAGATTAAAAGATGGTAAAAAAGCAAAGAAGGGTAGTTTTCATCCGCCGGAGACTTCAGTGTTTCATTGTGGAGTTGTTGAATATGCGGACAGAAGTGCACAACAGCTGCTGCAGGAAGTAAACAACAATCACACGCACAGTAAACAACAATCACACGCACGCATATTGTATGGAGACAGGATAGTGGAGCGACCAGTTAGGCTGTCACACCGGCTAACTTTGTTTACTAGTAGGGAAATATGCATATTTGTAAATTGAAACAGAATCTGATAGATTCCTTTGCTATCGATTTAGCAGTTACTCTCCCTTCAGGTCTCATCCTGTATTATCCACAGATTTTTCACCTGCCTGTTGATCTTTTGTCGTTTATCATCCTCATTTCTATAATTGATCATTTGGTCGAAATCTGTGATGTCTGTGGTAGTCTGCGTCATGTCCGTTGTTGTAGAACTCATTAGCAAAACAACTGTACATCAACTTGTGAATTTCTTCCTATTGAAATGTTGCAATTGCAAGTGTGAGACACTGTGTGTGTGTGTGTGTGTGTGTGTGTGTCTGGGGGGGGGTTACACATTTTGTCGACATTTGTCGACTACAATACTTGGTGACAGATGTGCCAGGGACCTACGGTTTTAAGATATCAGTATGTTTTAATGAGAAAATTCATACGTACTCATCTCTCCTTATCCAGATTCATCTGCAGCCTGCCAGCTCGTCTGACAGCGAGGGCAGTAACGCTGGCGGAGGCAGCGAGGAGGAGGAGGAGCAAGAAGCTGTGGTGCCTCAGAAAGCTGACTCGGCGGAGCAGTGAAGCGGAAGCTGCCCCCTGCTAAGGTAACTGTAGTCTTTTAATTTCAGACAGTGTTTAACAGCCATCCACTGACAAGGATATCTCTTAACTCATTGAGTGCCAAGGACGAGTATGTTCGTCAATTCAAATACTAACGTAGAGTGCCAAGGACGAGTATGTTCGTCAATTGCGTTTTTTGACGGTGGGACGTGGATCAAAGCCTCTTACATCTCCTATAAAAATATGGGAGCTATTGAATGTGTATAACCTATTTTATAGAGCACTGGGGAACAGGAGCGATACATGGCTTCCTGATCAGACTAGCAGACCAACATGGCAGAGAGGGGGGGGGGGGGGCCTGCGCACCTGAAATGCCACGGATATAATCTCTAAGCCACTCCCACTTCCTGTTTGATCCTCTGATGCAAAGACGTAAATTGACATATTATAATTAAACAAGGGGGTCCCTGACAATCACATGTCAATCACATATCACTCTGTAACAATATATATATACTGTATATATAATGATAATAATAATCATAATTTCAGCCAGTAAGTACAGTTTGAACCAATACCTTTTAACTTGAAGAGCGCGGTGTTATTATTATTTTATTTTTGGGGGGGGGGGCGGGGGTAATGAATTTACATTTTGGGCTCATGATCATTATGAACCCCCCCCCCCTATATATATTATAATAAGATACAGGCCCCCAGGGCAGAAATACAGTATGGAGAAAAGGGTAGGATTCTAAATGGGTGTTAAACACCTGTGACATCACTTGTTGCTGGACATTCTGCTGGGGCTGACATCACAGGTGTACAGGTTCCATTTCAGGAACAGTTTTTACACAAACAAGTCTTGATGCAGCTATGTGTAATTAAAGGAAGGCTTTGCCGATTTTCAACCCACTTTGCATCAGTTTACAATCTCCGTAATATAAGCAGATGGACAGTGTTTACCTTCTCTATATATTCTCTATATATTTTCTGCATTGAGAAATCCTCCCCCGCCTGCTGGCATGGGTCATTAACGCTTGTTAAGGTTTTCAATTCGATTCTCCCTGGATGTGTGCATATAGAAAAAATAAACAATCTGTAGTTGGAACAGCCGCCCTCAAGCACAACATCTGTTAATTTTGCTGAAATATTCTGGACTTACTCATTACTGCTTTGCAACAAACTTATAAATCAGTGGAGATGTTTAAAAAAACATTCCATGTCCTCATTAAGTTGATGTAAAATCGTGCATGAATTGTAAACCCACTCCAGTTTTAAGATATTCCTACTTCACCAGCTGATCTGAATCATTTTCTACTTCCTACCAGGTGTATTCTATTGAAGATGGCCTGAAAACCTTTGACTTCCTGTCACATGACTGTATGACACTAGTTGTCGGGCAATTTGGTGGAGATGTTGCCATTGTGGATAGGCGCACCCCAGGGTAACATACTGCCATCTTCTTCAACTGTTGTATTAATGATTTAAAAAATGCAGCACTTCTCTATTCTTTACCATCTCTCTTCATCATGTTGAATGTCAGTAAGCATGAAGAGTGCTAACCGCCTGCTCTCTTTTTTTATTAATCATAAACAACATTGTCAGAAACATGCATAATGTTTTCCAGACTGGTACAAAGCTGCTTCTAATCTCTTAATGTTTTTAATTTCTCTGCAGCAACTCCCATGAGTCCCTCCACACCCTCTACACCCTCAACCCCAAGAGCCTTCACTGTGTTAGCGTCCATCCACTAAACAAGCAGTACTTTGCAGTGGCCGAGAGCAGGTATGACTCATATCTTTGATTAATTTATATTTTCTCCAGAGCAGTAATCACTTTGATCATTTGTTTTCTAAAGTTGTTAAATTGGATTGCCTGCTTGTAGTCAGTTCAGCTGTAGTCTGTCCAGTCTATAAATAGTCCAAACTAATTTTCCTTCTTCTCTGCAGGCTTGTGAGTATTTACGATAGCCGCTGTCTGAAGAAGACCGAGAGCCAGGCGGTCTGCCAGCTGCACGGCCACTCTTTAAGCATAACCAGTGCTTATTTCTCCCCTAGTACAGGGAACAGAGTGCTCAGCTCCTGTATGGACAACACGATTAGGTGGGGCTGACACAGCTTAAAGCACTTGCACTGCACTACTTGTTTTGGAATTACATCTCTAAATTGAATGTGCATTTTCTTTTCTTTTTCCATAGGATATATGACACCTCAGCAATGACCACCACAGCTCCTTTGCTGACTTCCATCGGGTACATCCACTCACTTGAACATAGCCTCTCAGTGTGGGAAAGTCATTATGTGACAGATGTCCCGGCACACACGGTTTAAGAAAAAATATCTTATTATACAAGCAAGGTGATGAACGTTTCGCCTAGAAGGCTTCTAGGCGAAACGTTCATCACCTTGCTTGCCCACAATAAATAAGATATTTTTTCTTAAACCGCGTGTGCCGGGACATCTGTCACCTACTAGTATCCTCCGACCCAGGCACCCGTATACTTTTTATATATCTTTATGGGAGTCGTGCTTGCTAACTGTTTTTCCAAAGTCATTATGTTACCTGATCAGGGGAGGGGAAATCAGGAAAGCTGTCTCAATCTATAGCCCCTTTAACACAGACTGTGAAAGCCGCGTTCGTTGCAGCGTTATGTCTCGCCTCCTGCAGTGTTTCCCCTAGAAAGATTTTCAGGCCTGGAGGGATTTCGAAATGTACCTCGACCGCAACGGTGGGGCCCCTCGCTGGTGACGCTAAACTTTTAGCTAACCTGTTCGCATCTATGTTCGCAATGGCATCCCAAGTATCATCATACTATTATGGGATGCGATGCGAACATTTGTATTATGGGATGAGCGTTTCGCAGTACTGTATTTAAATGCTGCTACATGTAATGAAAACTAAGCTTAAGCTTAAGTAGGGACACTCTGGAGTTAACGTGACGCCACTTACTGTACTTACTGACTGCTGTAGGCTACAGTAAGTACAGTGGCGTCATGTTATGGGGCTAGAGTTAACGTTACTCCTGCTGTTTTACTGGGGGTCGGAGCTCGCTCTCTTAACGCCAAACTCAATGCCAAAACCTGTCCGTTTACTGTTGTCTTGCTTGTCACTAAGACAAGTGCTATACGAGGGATCAGCCGAGCAGTATTTTGGTAAACAAACCGCGTCACTGGGTGGCAACGGCAATGGAACCTAGTTCCATTAGCGCCAAGTGGCGCGAGGCGTGAGTGTCTGACTCTAGCCCTGGTGTGACAGCCTAAGTTTATTTATTTGTTGGACAGGCACAGTGGAGATTAAAAGATGGTAAAAAAGCAAAGAAGGGTAGTTTTCATCCGCCGGAGACTTCAGTGTTTCATTGTGGAGTTGTTGAATATGCGGACAGAAGTGCACAACAGCTGCTGCAGGAAGTAAACAACAATCACACGCACAGTAAACAACAATCACACGCACGCATATTGTATGGAGACAGGATAGTGGAGCGACCAGTTAGGCTGTCACACCGGCTAACTTTGTTTACTAGTAGGGAAATATGCATATTTGTAAATTGAAACAGAATCTGATAGATTCCTTTGCTATCGATTTAGCAGTTACTCTCCCTTCAGGTCTCATCCTGTATTATCCACAGATTTTTCACCTGCCTGTTGATCTTTTGTCGTTTATCATCCTCATTTCTATAATTGATCATTTGGTCGAAATCTGTGATGTCTGTGGTAGTCTGCGTCATGTCCGTTGTTGTAGAACTCATTAGCAAAACAACTGTACATCAACTTGTGAATTTCTTCCTATTGAAATGTTGCAATTGCAAGTGTGAGACACTGTGTGTGTGTGTGTGTGTGTGTGTGTGTCTGGGGGGGGGTTACACATTTTGTCGACATTTGTCGACTACAATACTTGGTGACAGATGTGCCAGGGACCTACGGTTTTAAGATATCAGTATGTTTTAATGAGAAAATTCATACGTACTCATCTCTCCTTATCCAGATTCATCTGCAGCCTGCCAGCTCGTCTGACAGCGAGGGCAGTAACGCTGGCGGAGGCAGCGAGGAGGAGGAGGAGCAAGAAGCTGTGGTGCCTCAGAAAGCTGACTCGGCGGAGCAGTGAAGCGGAAGCTGCCCCCTGCTAAGGTAACTGTAGTCTTTTAATTTCAGACAGTGTTTAACAGCCATCCACTGACAAGGATATCTCTTAACTCATTGAGTGCCAAGGACGAGTATGTTCGTCAATTCAAATACTAACGTAGAGTGCCAAGGACGAGTATGTTCGTCAATTGCGTTTTTTGACGGTGGGACGTGGATCAAAGCCTCTTACATCTCCTATAAAAATATGGGAGCTATTGAATGTGTATAACCTATTTTATAGAGCACTGGGGAACAGGAGCGATACATGGCTTCCTGATCAGACTAGCAGACCAACATGGCAGAGAGGGGGGGGGGGGGGCCTGCGCACCTGAAATGCCACGGATATAATCTCTAAGCCACTCCCACTTCCTGTTTGATCCTCTGATGCAAAGACGTAAATTGACATATTATAATTAAACAAGGGGGTCCCTGACAATCACATGTCAATCACATATCACTCTGTAACAATATATATATACTGTATATATAATGATAATAATAATCATAATTTCAGCCAGTAAGTACAGTTTGAACCAATACCTTTTAACTTGAAGAGCGCGGTGTTATTATTATTTTATTTTTGGGGGGGGGGGCGGGGGTAATGAATTTACATTTTGGGCTCATGATCATTATGAACCCCCCCCCCCCTATATATATTATAATAAGATACAGGCCCCCAGGGCAGAAATACAGTATGGAGAAAAGGGTAGGATTCTAAATGGGTGTTAAACACCTGTGACATCACTTGTTGCTGGACATTCTGCTGGGGCTGACATCACAGGTGTACAGGTTCCATTTCAGGAACAGTTTTTACACAAACAAGTCTTGATGCAGCTATGTGTAATTAAAGGAAGGCTTTGCCGATTTTCAACCCACTTTGCATCAGTTTACAATCTCCGTAATATAAGCAGATGGACAGTGTTTACCTTCTCTATATATTCTCTATATATTTTCTGCATTGAGAAATCCTCCCCCGCCTGCTGGCATGGGTCATTAACGCTTGTTAAGGTTTTCAATTCGATTCTCCCTGGGATGTGTGCATATAGAAAAAATAAACAATCTGTAGTTGGAACAGCCGCCCTCAAGCACAACATCTGTTAATTTTGCTGAAATATTCTGGACTTACTCATTACTGCTTTGCAACAAACTTATAAATCAGTGGAGATGTTTAAAAAAACATTCCATGTCCTCATTAAGTTGATGTGAAATCGTGCATGAATTGTAAACCCACTCCAGTTTTAAGATATTCCTACTTCACCAGCTGATCTGAATCATTTTCTACTTCCTACCAGGTGTATTCTATTGAAGATGGCCTGAAAACCTTTGACTTCCTGTCACATGACTGTATGACACTAGTTGTCGGGCAATTTGGTGGAGATGTTGCCATTGTGGATAGGCGCACCCCAGGGTAACATACTGCCATCTTCTTCAACTGTTGTATTAATGATTTAAAAAATGCAGCACTTCTCTATTCTTTACCATCTCTCTTCATCATGTTGAATGTCAGTAAGCATGAAGAGTGCTAACCGCCTGCTCTCTTTTTTTATTAATCATAAACAACATTGTCAGAAACATGCATAATGTTTTCCAGACTGGTACAAAGCTGCTTCTAATCTCTTAATGTTTTTAATTTCTCTGCAGCAACTCCCATGAGTCCCTCCACACCCTCTACACCCTCAACCCCAAGAGCCTTCACTGTGTTAGCGTCCATCCACTAAACAAGCAGTACTTTGCAGTGGCCGAGAGCAGGTATGACTCATATCTTTGATTAATTTATATTTTCTCCAGAGCAGTAATCACTTTGATCATTTGTTTTCTAAAGTTGTTAAATTGGATTGCCTGCTTGTAGTCAGTTCAGCTGTAGTCTGTCCAGTCTATAAATAGTCCAAACTAATTTTCCTTCTTCTCTGCAGGCTTGTGAGTATTTACGATAGCCGCTGTCTGAAGAAGACCGAGAGCCAGGCGGTCTGCCAGCTGCACGGCCACTCTTTAAGCATAACCAGTGCTTATTTCTCCCCTAGTACAGGGAACAGAGTGCTCAGCTCCTGTATGGACAACACGATTAGGTGGGGCTGACACAGCTTAAAGCACTTGCACTGCACTACTTGTTTTGGAATTACATCTCTAAATTGAATGTGCATTTTCTTTTCTTTTTCCATAGGATATATGACACCTCAGCAATGACCACCACAGCTCCTTTGCTGACTTCCATCGGGTACATCCACTCACTTGAACATAGCCTCTCAGTGTGGGAAAGTCATTATGTGACAGATGTCCCGGCACACACGGTTTAAGAAAAAATATCTTATTATACAAGCAAGGTGATGAACGTTTCGCCTAGAAGGCTTCTAGGCGAAACGTTCATCACCTTGCTTGCCCACAATAAATAAGATATTTTTTCTTAAACCGCGTGTGCCGGGACATCTGTCACCTACTAGTATCCTCCGACCCAGGCACCCGTATACTTTTTATATATCTTTATGGGAGTCGTGCTTGCTAACTGTTTTTCCAAAGTCATTATGTTACCTGATCAGGGGAGGGGAAATCAGGAAAGCTGTCTCAATCTATAGCCCCTTTAACACAGACTGTGAAAGCCGCGTTCGTTGCAGCGTTATGTCTCGCCTCCTGCAGTGTTTCCCCTAGAAAGATTTTCAGGCCTGGAGGGATTTCGAAATGTACCTCGACCGCAACGGTGGGGCCCCTCGCTGGTGACGCTAAACTTTTAGCTAACCTGTTCGCATCTATGTTCGCAATGGCATCCCAAGTATCATCATACTATTATGGGATGCGATGCGAACATTTGTATTATGGGATGAGCGTTTCGCAGTACTGTATTTAAATGCTGCTACATGTAATGAAAACTAAGCTTAAGCTTAAGTAGGGACACTCTGGAGTTAACGTGACGCCACTTACTGTACTTACTGACTGCTGTAGGCTACAGTAAGTACAGTGGCGTCATGTTATGGGGCTAGAGTTAACGTTACTCCTGCTGTTTTACTGGGGGTCGGAGCTCGCTCTCTTAACGCCAAACTCAATGCCAAAACCTGTCCGTTTACTGTTGTCTTGCTTGTCACTAAGACAAGTGCTATACGAGGGATCAGCCGAGCAGTATTTGGTAAACAAACCGCGTCACTGGGTGGCAACGGCAATGGAACCTAGTTCCATTAGCGCCAAGTGGCGCGAGGCGTGAGTGTCTGACTCTAGCCCTGGTGTGACAGCCTAAGTTTATTTATTTGTTGGACAGGCACAGTGGAGATTAAAAGATGGTAAAAAAGCAAAGAAGGGTAGTTTTCATCCGCCGGAGACTTCAGTGTTTCATTGTGGAGTTGTTGAATATGCGGACAGAAGTGCACAACAGCTGCTGCAGGAAGTAAACAACAATCACACGCACAGTAAACAACAATCACACGCACGCATATTGTATGGAGACAGGATAGTGGAGCGACCAGTTAGGCTGTCACACCGGCTAACTTTGTTTACTAGTAGGGAAATATGCATATTTGTAAATTGAAACAGAATCTGATAGATTCCTTTGCTATCGATTTAGCAGTTACTCTCCCTTCAGGTCTCATCCTGTATTATCCACAGATTTTTCACCTGCCTGTTGATCTTTTGTCGTTTATCATCCTCATTTCTATAATTGATCATTTGGTCGAAATCTGTGATGTCTGTGGTAGTCTGCGTCATGTCCGTTGTTGTAGAACTCATTAGCAAAACAACTGTACATCAACTTGTGAATTTCTTCCTATTGAAATGTTGCAATTGCAAGTGTGAGACACTGTGTGTGTGTGTGTGTGTGTGTGTGTGTCTGGGGGGGGGTTACACATTTTGTCGACATTTGTCGACTACAATACTTGGTGACAGATGTGCCAGGGACCTACGGTTTTAAGATATCAGTATGTTTTAATGAGAAAATTCATACGTACTCATCTCTCCTTATCCAGATTCATCTGCAGCCTGCCAGCTCGTCTGACAGCGAGGGCAGTAACGCTGGCGGAGGCAGCGAGGAGGAGGAGGAGCAAGAAGCTGTGGTGCCTCAGAAAGCTGACTCGGCGGAGCAGTGAAGCGGAAGCTGCCCCCTGCTAAGGTAACTGTAGTCTTTTAATTTCAGACAGTGTTTAACAGCCATCCACTGACAAGGATATCTCTTAACTCATTGAGTGCCAAGGACGAGTATGTTCGTCAATTCAAATACTAACGTAGAGTGCCAAGGACGAGTATGTTCGTCAATTGCGTTTTTTGACGGTGGGACGTGGATCAAAGCCTCTTACATCTCCTATAAAAATATGGGAGCTATTGAATGTGTATAACCTATTTTATAGAGCACTGGGGAACAGGAGCGATACATGGCTTCCTGATCAGACTAGCAGACCAACATGGCAGAGAGGGGGGGGGGGGGGCCTGCGCACCTGAAATGCCACGGATATAATCTCTAAGCCACTCCCACTTCCTGTTTGATCCTCTGATGCAAAGACGTAAATTGACATATTATAATTAAACAAGGGGGTCCCTGACAATCACATGTCAATCACATATCACTCTGTAACAATATATATATACTGTATATATAATGATAATAATAATCATAATTTCAGCCAGTAAGTACAGTTTGAACCAATACCTTTTAACTTGAAGAGCGCGGTGTTATTATTATTTTATTTTTGGGGGGGGGGGCGGGGGTAATGAATTTACATTTTGGGCTCATGATCATTATGAACCCCCCCCCCCCTATATATATTATAATAAGATACAGGCCCCCAGGGCAGAAATACAGTATGGAGAAAAGGGTAGGATTCTAAATGGGTGTTAAACACCTGTGACATCACTTGTTGCTGGACATTCTGCTGGGGCTGACATCACAGGTGTACAGGTTCCATTTCAGGAACAGTTTTTACACAAACAAGTCTTGATGCAGCTATGTGTAATTAAAGGAAGGCTTTGCCGATTTTCAACCCACTTTGCATCAGTTTACAATCTCCGTAATATAAGCAGATGGACAGTGTTTACCTTCTCTATATATTCTCTATATATTTTCTGCATTGAGAAATCCTCCCCCGCCTGCTGGCATGGGTCATTAACGCTTGTTAAGGTTTTCAATTCGATTCTCCCTGGATGTGTGCATATAGAAAAAATAAACAATCTGTAGTTGGAACAGCCGCCCTCAAGCACAACATCTGTTAATTTTGCTGAAATATTCTGGACTTACTCATTACTGCTTTGCAACAAACTTATAAATCAGTGGAGATGTTTAAAAAAACATTCCATGTCCTCATTAAGTTGATGTGAAATCGTGCATGAATTGTAAACCCACTCCAGTTTTAAGATATTCCTACTTCACCAGCTGATCTGAATCATTTTCTACTTCCTACCAGGTGTATTCTATTGAAGATGGCCTGAAAACCTTTGACTTCCTGTCACATGACTGTATGACACTAGTTGTCGGGCAATTTGGTGGAGATGTTGCCATTGTGGATAGGCGCACCCCAGGGTAACATACTGCCATCTTCTTCAACTGTTGTATTAATGATTTAAAAAATGCAGCACTTCTCTATTCTTTACCATCTCTCTTCATCATGTTGAATGTCAGTAAGCATGAAGAGTGCTAACCGCCTGCTCTCTTTTTTTATTAATCATAAACAACATTGTCAGAAACATGCATAATGTTTTCCAGACTGGTACAAAGCTGCTTCTAATCTCTTAATGTTTTTAATTTCTCTGCAGCAACTCCCATGAGTCCCTCCACACCCTCTACACCCTCAACCCCAAGAGCCTTCACTGTGTTAGCGTCCATCCACTAAACAAGCAGTACTTTGCAGTGGCCGAGAGCAGGTATGACTCATATCTTTGATTAATTTATATTTTCTCCAGAGCAGTAATCACTTTGATCATTTGTTTTCTAAAGTTGTTAAATTGGATTGCCTGCTTGTAGTCAGTTCAGCTGTAGTCTGTCCAGTCTATAAATAGTCCAAACTAATTTTCCTTCTTCTCTGCAGGCTTGTGAGTATTTACGATAGCCGCTGTCTGAAGAAGACCGAGAGCCAGGCGGTCTGCCAGCTGCACGGCCACTCTTTAAGCATAACCAGTGCTTATTTCTCCCCTAGTACAGGGAACAGAGTGCTCAGCTCCTGTATGGACAACACGATTAGGTGGGGCTGACACAGCTTAAAGCACTTGCACTGCACTACTTGTTTTGGAATTACATCTCTAAATTGAATGTGCATTTTCTTTTCTTTTTCCATAGGATATATGACACCTCAGCAATGACCACCACAGCTCCTTTGCTGACTTCCATCGGGTACATCCACTCACTTGAACATAGCCTCTCAGTGTGGGAAAGTCATTATGTGACAGATGTCCCGGCACACACGGTTTAAGAAAAAATATCTTATTATACAAGCAAGGTGATGAACGTTTCGCCTAGAAGGCTTCTAGGCGAAACGTTCATCACCTTGCTTGCCCACAATAAATAAGATATTTTTTCTTAAACCGCGTGTGCCGGGACATCTGTCACCTACTAGTATCCTCCGACCCAGGCACCCGTATACTTTTTATATATCTTTATGGGAGTCGTGCTTGCTAACTGTTTTTCCAAAGTCATTATGTTACCTGATCAGGGGAGGGGAAATCAGGAAAGCTGTCTCAATCTATAGCCCCTTTAACACAGACTGTGAAAGCCGCGTTCGTTGCAGCGTTATGTCTCGCCTCCTGCAGTGTTTCCCCTAGAAAGATTTTCAGGCCTGGAGGGATTTCGAAATGTACCTCGACCGCAACGGTGGGGCCCCTCGCTGGTGACGCTAAACTTTTAGCTAACCTGTTCGCATCTATGTTCGCAATGGCATCCCAAGTATCATCATACTATTATGGGATGCGATGCGAACATTTGTATTATGGGATGAGCGTTTCGCAGTACTGTATTTAAATGCTGCTACATGTAATGAAAACTAAGCTTAAGCTTAAGTAGGGACACTCTGGAGTTAACGTGACGCCACTTACTGTACTTACTGACTGCTGTAGGCTACAGTAAGTACAGTGGCGTCATGTTATGGGGCTAGAGTTAACGTTACTCCTGCTGTTTTACTGGGGGTCGGAGCTCGCTCTCTTAACGCCAAACTCAATGCCAAAACCTGTCCGTTTACTGTTGTCTTGCTTGTCACTAAGACAAGTGCTATACGAGGGATCAGCCGAGCAGTATTTTGGTAAACAAACCGCGTCACTGGGTGGCAACGGCAATGGAACCTAGTTCCATTAGCGCCAAGTGGCGCGAGGCGTGAGTGTCTGACTCTAGCCCTGGTGTGACAGCCTAAGTTTATTTATTTGTTGGACAGGCACAGTGGAGATTAAAAGATGGTAAAAAAGCAAAGAAGGGTAGTTTTCATCCGCCGGAGACTTCAGTGTTTCATTGTGGAGTTGTTGAATATGCGGACAGAAGTGCACAACAGCTGCTGCAGGAAGTAAACAACAATCACACGCACAGTAAACAACAATCACACGCACGCATATTGTATGGAGACAGGATAGTGGAGCGACCAGTTAGGCTGTCACACCGGCTAACTTTGTTTACTAGTAGGGAAATATGCATATTTGTAAATTGAAACAGAATCTGATAGATTCCTTTGCTATCGATTTAGCAGTTACTCTCCCTTCAGGTCTCATCCTGTATTATCCACAGATTTTTCACCTGCCTGTTGATCTTTTGTCGTTTATCATCCTCATTTCTATAATTGATCATTTGGTCGAAATCTGTGATGTCTGTGGTAGTCTGCGTCATGTCCGTTGTTGTAGAACTCATTAGCAAAACAACTGTACATCAACTTGTGAATTTCTTCCTATTGAAATGTTGCAATTGCAAGTGTGAGACACTGTGTGTGTGTGTGTGTGTGTGTGTGTGTCTGGGGGGGGGTTACACATTTTGTCGACATTTGTCGACTACAATACTTGGTGACAGATGTGCCAGGGACCTACGGTTTTAAGATATCAGTATGTTTTAATGAGAAAATTCATACGTACTCATCTCTCCTTATCCAGATTCATCTGCAGCCTGCCAGCTCGTCTGACAGCGAGGGCAGTAACGCTGGCGGAGGCAGCGAGGAGGAGGAGGAGCAAGAAGCTGTGGTGCCTCAGAAAGCTGACTCGGCGGAGCAGTGAAGCGGAAGCTGCCCCCTGCTAAGGTAACTGTAGTCTTTTAATTTCAGACAGTGTTTAACAGCCATCCACTGACAAGGATATCTCTTAACTCATTGAGTGCCAAGGACGAGTATGTTCGTCAATTCAAATACTAACGTAGAGTGCCAAGGACGAGTATGTTCGTCAATTGCGTTTTTTGACGGTGGGACGTGGATCAAAGCCTCTTACATCTCCTATAAAAATATGGGAGCTATTGAATGTGTATAACCTATTTTATAGAGCACTGGGGAACAGGAGCGATACATGGCTTCCTGATCAGACTAGCAGACCAACATGGCAGAGAGGGGGGGGGGGGGGCCTGCGCACCTGAAATGCCACGGATATAATCTCTAAGCCACTCCCACTTCCTGTTTGATCCTCTGATGCAAAGACGTAAATTGACATATTATAATTAAACAAGGGGGTCCCTGACAATCACATGTCAATCACATATCACTCTGTAACAATATATATATACTGTATATATAATGATAATAATAATCATAATTTCAGCCAGTAAGTACAGTTTGAACCAATACCTTTTAACTTGAAGAGCGCGGTGTTATTATTATTTTATTTTTGGGGGGGGGGGCGGGGGTAATGAATTTACATTTTGGGCTCATGATCATTATGAACCCCCCCCCCCCTATATATATTATAATAAGATACAGGCCCCCAGGGCAGAAATACAGTATGGAGAAAAGGGTAGGATTCTAAATGGGTGTTAAACACCTGTGACATCACTTGTTGCTGGACATTCTGCTGGGGCTGACATCACAGGTGTACAGGTTCCATTTCAGGAACAGTTTTTACACAAACAAGTCTTGATGCAGCTATGTGTAATTAAAGGAAGGCTTTGCCGATTTTCAACCCACTTTGCATCAGTTTACAATCTCCGTAATATAAGCAGATGGACAGTGTTTACCTTCTCTATATATTCTCTATATATTTTCTGCATTGAGAAATCCTCCCCCGCCTGCTGGCATGGGTCATTAACGCTTGTTAAGGTTTTCAATTCGATTCTCCCTGGATGTGTGCATATAGAAAAAATAAACAATCTGTAGTTGGAACAGCCGCCCTCAAGCACAACATCTGTTAATTTTGCTGAAATATTCTGGACTTACTCATTACTGCTTTGCAACAAACTTATAAATCAGTGGAGATGTTTAAAAAAACATTCCATGTCCTCATTAAGTTGATGTAAAATCGTGCATGAATTGTAAACCCACTCCAGTTTTAAGATATTCCTACTTCACCAGCTGATCTGAATCATTTTCTACTTCCTACCAGGTGTATTCTATTGAAGATGGCCTGAAAACCTTTGACTTCCTGTCACATGACTGTATGACACTAGTTGTCGGGCAATTTGGTGGAGATGTTGCCATTGTGGATAGGCGCACCCCAGGGTAACATACTGCCATCTTCTTCAACTGTTGTATTAATGATTTAAAAAATGCAGCACTTCTCTATTCTTTACCATCTCTCTTCATCATGTTGAATGTCAGTAAGCATGAAGAGTGCTAACCGCCTGCTCTCTTTTTTTATTAATCATAAACAACATTGTCAGAAACATGCATAATGTTTTCCAGACTGGTACAAAGCTGCTTCTAATCTCTTAATGTTTTTAATTTCTCTGCAGCAACTCCCATGAGTCCCTCCACACCCTCTACACCCTCAACCCCAAGAGCCTTCACTGTGTTAGCGTCCATCCACTAAACAAGCAGTACTTTGCAGTGGCCGAGAGCAGGTATGACTCATATCTTTGATTAATTTATATTTTCTCCAGAGCAGTAATCACTTTGATCATTTGTTTTCTAAAGTTGTTAAATTGGATTGCCTGCTTGTAGTCAGTTCAGCTGTAGTCTGTCCAGTCTATAAATAGTCCAAACTAATTTTCCTTCTTCTCTGCAGGCTTGTGAGTATTTACGATAGCCGCTGTCTGAAGAAGACCGAGAGCCAGGCGGTCTGCCAGCTGCACGGCCACTCTTTAAGCATAACCAGTGCTTATTTCTCCCCTAGTACAGGGAACAGAGTGCTCAGCTCCTGTATGGACAACACGATTAGGTGGGGCTGACACAGCTTAAAGCACTTGCACTGCACTACTTGTTTTGGAATTACATCTCTAAATTGAATGTGCATTTTCTTTTCTTTTTCCATAGGATATATGACACCTCAGCAATGACCACCACAGCTCCTTTGCTGACTTCCATCGGGTACATCCACTCACTTGAACATAGCCTCTCAGTGTGGGAAAGTCATTATGTGACAGATGTCCCGGCACACACGGTTTAAGAAAAAATATCTTATTATACAAGCAAGGTGATGAACGTTTCGCCTAGAAGGCTTCTAGGCGAAACGTTCATCACCTTGCTTGCCCACAATAAATAAGATATTTTTTCTTAAACCGCGTGTGCCGGGACATCTGTCACCTACTAGTATCCTCCGACCCAGGCACCCGTATACTTTTTATATATCTTTATGGGAGTCGTGCTTGCTAACTGTTTTTCCAAAGTCATTATGTTACCTGATCAGGGGAGGGGAAATCAGGAAAGCTGTCTCAATCTATAGCCCCTTTAACACAGACTGTGAAAGCCGCGTTCGTTGCAGCGTTATGTCTCGCCTCCTGCAGTGTTTCCCCTAGAAAGATTTTCAGGCCTGGAGGGATTTCGAAATGTACCTCGACCGCAACGGTGGGGCCCCTCGCTGGTGACGCTAAACTTTTAGCTAACCTGTTCGCATCTATGTTCGCAATGGCATCCCAAGTATCATCATACTATTATGGGATGCGATGCGAACATTTGTATTATGGGATGAGCGTTTCGCAGTACTGTATTTAAATGCTGCTACATGTAATGAAAACTAAGCTTAAGCTTAAGTAGGGACACTCTGGAGTTAACGTGACGCCACTTACTGTACTTACTGACTGCTGTAGGCTACAGTAAGTACAGTGGCGTCATGTTATGGGGCTAGAGTTAACGTTACTCCTGCTGTTTTACTGGGGGTCGGAGCTCGCTCTCTTAACGCCAAACTCAATGCCAAAACCTGTCCGTTTACTGTTGTCTTGCTTGTCACTAAGACAAGTGCTATACGAGGGATCAGCCGAGCAGTATTTTGGTAAACAAACCGCGTCACTGGGTGGCAACGGCAATGGAACCTAGTTCCATTAGCGCCAAGTGGCGCGAGGCGTGAGTGTCTGACTCTAGCCCTGGTGTGACAGCCTAAGTTTATTTATTTGTTGGACAGGCACAGTGGAGATTAAAAGATGGTAAAAAAGCAAAGAAGGGTAGTTTTCATCCGCCGGAGACTTCAGTGTTTCATTGTGGAGTTGTTGAATATGCGGACAGAAGTGCACAACAGCTGCTGCAGGAAGTAAACAACAATCACACGCACAGTAAACAACAATCACACGCACGCATATTGTATGGAGACAGGATAGTGGAGCGACCAGTTAGGCTGTCACACCGGCTAACTTTGTTTACTAGTAGGGAAATATGCATATTTGTAAATTGAAACAGAATCTGATAGATTCCTTTGCTATCGATTTAGCAGTTACTCTCCCTTCAGGTCTCATCCTGTATTATCCACAGATTTTTCACCTGCCTGTTGATCTTTTGTCGTTTATCATCCTCATTTCTATAATTGATCATTTGGTCGAAATCTGTGATGTCTGTGGTAGTCTGCGTCATGTCCGTTGTTGTAGAACTCATTAGCAAAACAACTGTACATCAACTTGTGAATTTCTTCCTATTGAAATGTTGCAATTGCAAGTGTGAGACACTGTGTGTGTGTGTGTGTGTGTGTGTGTGTCTGGGGGGGGGTTACACATTTTGTCGACATTTGTCGACTACAATACTTGGTGACAGATGTGCCAGGGACCTACGGTTTTAAGATATCAGTATGTTTTAATGAGAAAATTCATACGTACTCATCTCTCCTTATCCAGATTCATCTGCAGCCTGCCAGCTCGTCTGACAGCGAGGGCAGTAACGCTGGCGGAGGCAGCGAGGAGGAGGAGGAGCAAGAAGCTGTGGTGCCTCAGAAAGCTGACTCGGCGGAGCAGTGAAGCGGAAGCTGCCCCCTGCTAAGGTAACTGTAGTCTTTTAATTTCAGACAGTGTTTAACAGCCATCCACTGACAAGGATATCTCTTAACTCATTGAGTGCCAAGGACGAGTATGTTCGTCAATTCAAATACTAACGTAGAGTGCCAAGGACGAGTATGTTCGTCAATTGCGTTTTTTGACGGTGGGACGTGGATCAAAGCCTCTTACATCTCCTATAAAAATATGGGAGCTATTGAATGTGTATAACCTATTTTATAGAGCACTGGGGAACAGGAGCGATACATGGCTTCCTGATCAGACTAGCAGACCAACATGGCAGAGAGGGGGGGGGGGGGGCCTGCGCACCTGAAATGCCACGGATATAATCTCTAAGCCACTCCCACTTCCTGTTTGATCCTCTGATGCAAAGACGTAAATTGACATATTATAATTAAACAAGGGGGTCCCTGACAATCACATGTCAATCACATATCACTCTGTAACAATATATATATACTGTATATATAATGATAATAATAATCATAATTTCAGCCAGTAAGTACAGTTTGAACCAATACCTTTTAACTTGAAGAGCGCGGTGTTATTATTATTTTATTTTTGGGGGGGGGGGCGGGGGTAATGAATTTACATTTTGGGCTCATGATCATTATGAACCCCCCCCCCCTATATATATTATAATAAGATACAGGCCCCCAGGGCAGAAATACAGTATGGAGAAAAGGGTAGGATTCTAAATGGGTGTTAAACACCTGTGACATCACTTGTTGCTGGACATTCTGCTGGGGCTGACATCACAGGTGTACAGGTTCCATTTCAGGAACAGTTTTTACACAAACAAGTCTTGATGCAGCTATGTGTAATTAAAGGAAGGCTTTGCCGATTTTCAACCCACTTTGCATCAGTTTACAATCTCCGTAATATAAGCAGATGGACAGTGTTTACCTTCTCTATATATTCTCTATATATTTTCTGCATTGAGAAATCCTCCCCCGCCTGCTGGCATGGGTCATTAACGCTTGTTAAGGTTTTCAATTCGATTCTCCCTGGATGTGTGCATATAGAAAAAATAAACAATCTGTAGTTGGAACAGCCGCCCTCAAGCACAACATCTGTTAATTTTGCTGAAATATTCTGGACTTACTCATTACTGCTTTGCAACAAACTTATAAATCAGTGGAGATGTTTAAAAAAACATTCCATGTCCTCATTAAGTTGATGTAAAATCGTGCATGAATTGTAAACCCACTCCAGTTTTAAGATATTCCTACTTCACCAGCTGATCTGAATCATTTTCTACTTCCTACCAGGTGTATTCTATTGAAGATGGCCTGAAAACCTTTGACTTCCTGTCACATGACTGTATGACACTAGTTGTCGGGCAATTTGGTGGAGATGTTGCCATTGTGGATAGGCGCACCCCAGGGTAACATACTGCCATCTTCTTCAACTGTTGTATTAATGATTTAAAAAATGCAGCACTTCTCTATTCTTTACCATCTCTCTTCATCATGTTGAATGTCAGTAAGCATGAAGAGTGCTAACCGCCTGCTCTCTTTTTTTATTAATCATAAACAACATTGTCAGAAACATGCATAATGTTTTCCAGACTGGTACAAAGCTGCTTCTAATCTCTTAATGTTTTTAATTTCTCTGCAGCAACTCCCATGAGTCCCTCCACACCCTCTACACCCTCAACCCCAAGAGCCTTCACTGTGTTAGCGTCCATCCACTAAACAAGCAGTACTTTGCAGTGGCCGAGAGCAGGTATGACTCATATCTTTGATTAATTTATATTTTCTCCAGAGCAGTAATCACTTTGATCATTTGTTTTCTAAAGTTGTTAAATTGGATTGCCTGCTTGTAGTCAGTTCAGCTGTAGTCTGTCCAGTCTATAAATAGTCCAAACTAATTTTCCTTCTTCTCTGCAGGCTTGTGAGTATTTACGATAGCCGCTGTCTGAAGAAGACCGAGAGCCAGGCGGTCTGCCAGCTGCACGGCCACTCTTTAAGCATAACCAGTGCTTATTTCTCCCCTAGTACAGGGAACAGAGTGCTCAGCTCCTGTATGGACAACACGATTAGGTGGGGCTGACACAGCTTAAAGCACTTGCACTGCACTACTTGTTTTGGAATTACATCTCTAAATTGAATGTGCATTTTCTTTTCTTTTTCCATAGGATATATGACACCTCAGCAATGACCACCACAGCTCCTTTGCTGACTTCCATCGGGTACATCCACTCACTTGAACATAGCCTCTCAGTGTGGGAAAGTCATTATGTGACAGATGTCCCGGCACACACGGTTTAAGAAAAAATATCTTATTATACAAGCAAGGTGATGAACGTTTCGCCTAGAAGGCTTCTAGGCGAAACGTTCATCACCTTGCTTGCCCACAATAAATAAGATATTTTTTCTTAAACCGCGTGTGCCGGGACATCTGTCACCTACTAGTATCCTCCGACCCAGGCACCCGTATACTTTTTATATATCTTTATGGGAGTCGTGCTTGCTAACTGTTTTTCCAAAGTCATTATGTTACCTGATCAGGGGAGGGGAAATCAGGAAAGCTGTCTCAATCTATAGCCCCTTTAACACAGACTGTGAAAGCCGCGTTCGTTGCAGCGTTATGTCTCGCCTCCTGCAGTGTTTCCCCTAGAAAGATTTTCAGGCCTGGAGGGATTTCGAAATGTACCTCGACCGCAACGGTGGGGCCCCTCGCTGGTGACGCTAAACTTTTAGCTAACCTGTTCGCATCTATGTTCGCAATGGCATCCCAAGTATCATCATACTATTATGGGATGCGATGCGAACATTTGTATTATGGGATGAGCGTTTCGCAGTACTGTATTTAAATGCTGCTACATGTAATGAAAACTAAGCTTAAGCTTAAGTAGGGACACTCTGGAGTTAACGTGACGCCACTTACTGTACTTACTGACTGCTGTAGGCTACAGTAAGTACAGTGGCGTCATGTTATGGGGCTAGAGTTAACGTTACTCCTGCTGTTTTACTGGGGGTCGGAGCTCGCTCTCTTAACGCCAAACTCAATGCCAAAACCTGTCCGTTTACTGTTGTCTTGCTTGTCACTAAGACAAGTGCTATACGAGGGATCAGCCGAGCAGTATTTTGGTAAACAAACCGCGTCACTGGGTGGCAACGGCAATGGAACCTAGTTCCATTAGCGCCAAGTGGCGCGAGGCGTGAGTGTCTGACTCTAGCCCTGGTGTGACAGCCTAAGTTTATTTATTTGTTGGACAGGCACAGTGGAGATTAAAAGATGGTAAAAAAGCAAAGAAGGGTAGTTTTCATCCGCCGGAGACTTCAGTGTTTCATTGTGGAGTTGTTGAATATGCGGACAGAAGTGCACAACAGCTGCTGCAGGAAGTAAACAACAATCACACGCACAGTAAACAACAATCACACGCACGCATATTGTATGGAGACAGGATAGTGGAGCGACCAGTTAGGCTGTCACACCGGCTAACTTTGTTTACTAGTAGGGAAATATGCATATTTGTAAATTGAAACAGAATCTGATAGATTCCTTTGCTATCGATTTAGCAGTTACTCTCCCTTCAGGTCTCATCCTGTATTATCCACAGATTTTTCACCTGCCTGTTGATCTTTTGTCGTTTATCATCCTCATTTCTATAATTGATCATTTGGTCGAAATCTGTGATGTCTGTGGTAGTCTGCGTCATGTCCGTTGTTGTAGAACTCATTAGCAAAACAACTGTACATCAACTTGTGAATTTCTTCCTATTGAAATGTTGCAATTGCAAGTGTGAGACACTGTGTGTGTGTGTGTGTGTGTGTGTGTGTCTGGGGGGGGGTTACACATTTTGTCGACATTTGTCGACTACAATACTTGGTGACAGATGTGCCAGGGACCTACGGTTTTAAGATATCAGTATGTTTTAATGAGAAAATTCATACGTACTCATCTCTCCTTATCCAGATTCATCTGCAGCCTGCCAGCTCGTCTGACAGCGAGGGCAGTAACGCTGGCGGAGGCAGCGAGGAGGAGGAGGAGCAAGAAGCTGTGGTGCCTCAGAAAGCTGACTCGGCGGAGCAGTGAAGCGGAAGCTGCCCCCTGCTAAGGTAACTGTAGTCTTTTAATTTCAGACAGTGTTTAACAGCCATCCACTGACAAGGATATCTCTTAACTCATTGAGTGCCAAGGACGAGTATGTTCGTCAATTCAAATACTAACGTAGAGTGCCAAGGACGAGTATGTTCGTCAATTGCGTTTTTTGACGGTGGGACGTGGATCAAAGCCTCTTACATCTCCTATAAAAATATGGGAGCTATTGAATGTGTATAACCTATTTTATAGAGCACTGGGGAACAGGAGCGATACATGGCTTCCTGATCAGACTAGCAGACCAACATGGCAGAGAGGGGGGGGGGGGGGCCTGCGCACCTGAAATGCCACGGATATAATCTCTAAGCCACTCCCACTTCCTGTTTGATCCTCTGATGCAAAGACGTAAATTGACATATTATAATTAAACAAGGGGGTCCCTGACAATCACATGTCAATCACATATCACTCTGTAACAATATATATATACTGTATATATAATGATAATAATAATCATAATTTCAGCCAGTAAGTACAGTTTGAACCAATACCTTTTAACTTGAAGAGCGCGGTGTTATTATTATTTTATTTTTGGGGGGGGGGGCGGGGGTAATGAATTTACATTTTGGGCTCATGATCATTATGAACCCCCCCCCCCTATATATATTATAATAAGATACAGGCCCCCAGGGCAGAAATACAGTATGGAGAAAAGGGTAGGATTCTAAATGGGTGTTAAACACCTGTGACATCACTTGTTGCTGGACATTCTGCTGGGGCTGACATCACAGGTGTACAGGTTCCATTTCAGGAACAGTTTTTACACAAACAAGTCTTGATGCAGCTATGTGTAATTAAAGGAAGGCTTTGCCGATTTTCAACCCACTTTGCATCAGTTTACAATCTCCGTAATATAAGCAGATGGACAGTGTTTACCTTCTCTATATATTCTCTATATATTTTCTGCATTGAGAAATCCTCCCCCGCCTGCTGGCATGGGTCATTAACGCTTGTTAAGGTTTTCAATTCGATTCTCCCTGGATGTGTGCATATAGAAAAAATAAACAATCTGTAGTTGGAACAGCCGCCCTCAAGCACAACATCTGTTAATTTTGCTGAAATATTCTGGACTTACTCATTACTGCTTTGCAACAAACTTATAAATCAGTGGAGATGTTTAAAAAAACATTCCATGTCCTCATTAAGTTGATGTAAAATCGTGCATGAATTGTAAACCCACTCCAGTTTTAAGATATTCCTACTTCACCAGCTGATCTGAATCATTTTCTACTTCCTACCAGGTGTATTCTATTGAAGATGGCCTGAAAACCTTTGACTTCCTGTCACATGACTGTATGACACTAGTTGTCGGGCAATTTGGTGGAGATGTTGCCATTGTGGATAGGCGCACCCCAGGGTAACATACTGCCATCTTCTTCAACTGTTGTATTAATGATTTAAAAAATGCAGCACTTCTCTATTCTTTACCATCTCTCTTCATCATGTTGAATGTCAGTAAGCATGAAGAGTGCTAACCGCCTGCTCTCTTTTTTTATTAATCATAAACAACATTGTCAGAAACATGCATAATGTTTTCCAGACTGGTACAAAGCTGCTTCTAATCTCTTAATGTTTTTAATTTCTCTGCAGCAACTCCCATGAGTCCCTCCACACCCTCTACACCCTCAACCCCAAGAGCCTTCACTGTGTTAGCGTCCATCCACTAAACAAGCAGTACTTTGCAGTGGCCGAGAGCAGGTATGACTCATATCTTTGATTAATTTATATTTTCTCCAGAGCAGTAATCACTTTGATCATTTGTTTTCTAAAGTTGTTAAATTGGATTGCCTGCTTGTAGTCAGTTCAGCTGTAGTCTGTCCAGTCTATAAATAGTCCAAACTAATTTTCCTTCTTCTCTGCAGGCTTGTGAGTATTTACGATAGCCGCTGTCTGAAGAAGACCGAGAGCCAGGCGGTCTGCCAGCTGCACGGCCACTCTTTAAGCATAACCAGTGCTTATTTCTCCCCTAGTACAGGGAACAGAGTGCTCAGCTCCTGTATGGACAACACGATTAGGTGGGGCTGACACAGCTTAAAGCACTTGCACTGCACTACTTGTTTTGGAATTACATCTCTAAATTGAATGTGCATTTTCTTTTCTTTTTCCATAGGATATATGACACCTCAGCAATGACCACCACAGCTCCTTTGCTGACTTCCATCGGGTACATCCACTCACTTGAACATAGCCTCTCAGTGTGGGAAAGTCATTATGTGACAGATGTCCCGGCACACACGGTTTAAGAAAAAATATCTTATTATACAAGCAAGGTGATGAACGTTTCGCCTAGAAGGCTTCTAGGCGAAACGTTCATCACCTTGCTTGCCCACAATAAATAAGATATTTTTTCTTAAACCGCGTGTGCCGGGACATCTGTCACCTACTAGTATCCTCCGACCCAGGCACCCGTATACTTTTTATATATCTTTATGGGAGTCGTGCTTGCTAACTGTTTTTCCAAAGTCATTATGTTACCTGATCAGGGGAGGGGAAATCAGGAAAGCTGTCTCAATCTATAGCCCCTTTAACACAGACTGTGAAAGCCGCGTTCGTTGCAGCGTTATGTCTCGCCTCCTGCAGTGTTTCCCCTAGAAAGATTTTCAGGCCTGGAGGGATTTCGAAATGTACCTCGACCGCAACGGTGGGGCCCCTCGCTGGTGACGCTAAACTTTTAGCTAACCTGTTCGCATCTATGTTCGCAATGGCATCCCAAGTATCATCATACTATTATGGGATGCGATGCGAACATTTGTATTATGGGATGAGCGTTTCGCAGTACTGTATTTAAATGCTGCTACATGTAATGAAAACTAAGCTTAAGCTTAAGTAGGGACACTCTGGAGTTAACGTGACGCCACTTACTGTACTTACTGACTGCTGTAGGCTACAGTAAGTACAGTGGCGTCATGTTATGGGGCTAGAGTTAACGTTACTCCTGCTGTTTTACTGGGGGTCGGAGCTCGCTCTCTTAACGCCAAACTCAATGCCAAAACCTGTCCGTTTACTGTTGTCTTGCTTGTCACTAAGACAAGTGCTATACGAGGGATCAGCCGAGCAGTATTTTGGTAAACAAACCGCGTCACTGGGTGGCAACGGCAATGGAACCTAGTTCCATTAGCGCCAAGTGGCGCGAGGCGTGAGTGTCTGACTCTAGCCCTGGTGTGACAGCCTAAGTTTATTTATTTGTTGGACAGGCACAGTGGAGATTAAAAGATGGTAAAAAAGCAAAGAAGGGTAGTTTTCATCCGCCGGAGACTTCAGTGTTTCATTGTGGAGTTGTTGAATATGCGGACAGAAGTGCACAACAGCTGCTGCAGGAAGTAAACAACAATCACACGCACAGTAAACAACAATCACACGCACGCATATTGTATGGAGACAGGATAGTGGAGCGACCAGTTAGGCTGTCACACCGGCTAACTTTGTTTACTAGTAGGGAAATATGCATATTTGTAAATTGAAACAGAATCTGATAGATTCCTTTGCTATCGATTTAGCAGTTACTCTCCCTTCAGGTCTCATCCTGTATTATCCACAGATTTTTCACCTGCCTGTTGATCTTTTGTCGTTTATCATCCTCATTTCTATAATTGATCATTTGGTCGAAATCTGTGATGTCTGTGGTAGTCTGCGTCATGTCCGTTGTTGTAGAACTCATTAGCAAAACAACTGTACATCAACTTGTGAATTTCTTCCTATTGAAATGTTGCAATTGCAAGTGTGAGACACTGTGTGTGTGTGTGTGTGTGTGTCTGGGGGGGGGTTACACATTTTGTCGACATTTGTCGACTACAATACTTGGTGACAGATGTGCCAGGGACCTACGGTTTTAAGATATCAGTATGTTTTAATGAGAAAATTCATACGTACTCATCTCTCCTTATCCAGATTCATCTGCAGCCTGCCAGCTCGTCTGACAGCGAGGGCAGTAACGCTGGCGGAGGCAGCGAGGAGGAGGAGGAGCAAGAAGCTGTGGTGCCTCAGAAAGCTGACTCGGCGGAGCAGTGAAGCGGAAGCTGCCCCCTGCTAAGGTAACTGTAGTCTTTTAATTTCAGACAGTGTTTAACAGCCATCCACTGACAAGGATATCTCTTAACTCATTGAGTGCCAAGGACGAGTATGTTCGTCAATTCAAATACTAACGTAGAGTGCCAAGGACGAGTATGTTCGTCAATTGCGTTTTTTGACGGTGGGACGTGGATCAAAGCCTCTTACATCTCCTATAAAAATATGGGAGCTATTGAATGTGTATAACCTATTTTATAGAGCACTGGGGAACAGGAGCGATACATGGCTTCCTGATCAGACTAGCAGACCAACATGGCAGAGAGGGGGGGGGGGGGGCCTGCGCACCTGAAATGCCACGGATATAATCTCTAAGCCACTCCCACTTCCTGTTTGATCCTCTGATGCAAAGACGTAAATTGACATATTATAATTAAACAAGGGGGTCCCTGACAATCACATGTCAATCACATATCACTCTGTAACAATATATATATACTGTATATATAATGATAATAATAATCATAATTTCAGCCAGTAAGTACAGTTTGAACCAATACCTTTTAACTTGAAGAGCGCGGTGTTATTATTATTTTATTTTTGGGGGGGGGGGCGGGGGTAATGAATTTACATTTTGGGCTCATGATCATTATGAACCCCCCCCCCCTATATATATTATAATAAGATACAGGCCCCCAGGGCAGAAATACAGTATGGAGAAAAGGGTAGGATTCTAAATGGGTGTTAAACACCTGTGACATCACTTGTTGCTGGACATTCTGCTGGGGCTGACATCACAGGTGTACAGGTTCCATTTCAGGAACAGTTTTTACACAAACAAGTCTTGATGCAGCTATGTGTAATTAAAGGAAGGCTTTGCCGATTTTCAACCCACTTTGCATCAGTTTACAATCTCCGTAATATAAGCAGATGGACAGTGTTTACCTTCTCTATATATTCTCTATATATTTTCTGCATTGAGAAATCCTCCCCCGCCTGCTGGCATGGGTCATTAACGCTTGTTAAGGTTTTCAATTCGATTCTCCCTGGATGTGTGCATATAGAAAAAATAAACAATCTGTAGTTGGAACAGCCGCCCTCAAGCACAACATCTGTTAATTTTGCTGAAATATTCTGGACTTACTCATTACTGCTTTGCAACAAACTTATAAATCAGTGGAGATGTTTAAAAAAACATTCCATGTCCTCATTAAGTTGATGTAAAATCGTGCATGAATTGTAAACCCACTCCAGTTTTAAGATATTCCTACTTCACCAGCTGATCTGAATCATTTTCTACTTCCTACCAGGTGTATTCTATTGAAGATGGCCTGAAAACCTTTGACTTCCTGTCACATGACTGTATGACACTAGTTGTCGGGCAATTTGGTGGAGATGTTGCCATTGTGGATAGGCGCACCCCAGGGTAACATACTGCCATCTTCTTCAACTGTTGTATTAATGATTTAAAAAATGCAGCACTTCTCTATTCTTTACCATCTCTCTTCATCATGTTGAATGTCAGTAAGCATGAAGAGTGCTAACCGCCTGCTCTCTTTTTTTATTAATCATAAACAACATTGTCAGAAACATGCATAATGTTTTCCAGACTGGTACAAAGCTGCTTCTAATCTCTTAATGTTTTTAATTTCTCTGCAGCAACTCCCATGAGTCCCTCCACACCCTCTACACCCTCAACCCCAAGAGCCTTCACTGTGTTAGCGTCCATCCACTAAACAAGCAGTACTTTGCAGTGGCCGAGAGCAGGTATGACTCATATCTTTGATTAATTTATATTTTCTCCAGAGCAGTAATCACTTTGATCATTTGTTTTCTAAAGTTGTTAAATTGGATTGCCTGCTTGTAGTCAGTTCAGCTGTAGTCTGTCCAGTCTATAAATAGTCCAAACTAATTTTCCTTCTTCTCTGCAGGCTTGTGAGTATTTACGATAGCCGCTGTCTGAAGAAGACCGAGAGCCAGGCGGTCTGCCAGCTGCACGGCCACTCTTTAAGCATAACCAGTGCTTATTTCTCCCCTAGTACAGGGAACAGAGTGCTCAGCTCCTGTATGGACAACACGATTAGGTGGGGCTGACACAGCTTAAAGCACTTGCACTGCACTACTTGTTTTGGAATTACATCTCTAAATTGAATGTGCATTTTCTTTTCTTTTTCCATAGGATATATGACACCTCAGCAATGACCACCACAGCTCCTTTGCTGACTTCCATCGGGTACATCCACTCACTTGAACATAGCCTCTCAGTGTGGGAAAGTCATTATGTGACAGATGTCCCGGCACACACGGTTTAAGAAAAAATATCTTATTATACAAGCAAGGTGATGAACGTTTCGCCTAGAAGGCTTCTAGGCGAAACGTTCATCACCTTGCTTGCCCACAATAAATAAGATATTTTTTCTTAAACCGCGTGTGCCGGGACATCTGTCACCTACTAGTATCCTCCGACCCAGGCACCCGTATACTTTTTATATATCTTTATGGGAGTCGTGCTTGCTAACTGTTTTTCCAAAGTCATTATGTTACCTGATCAGGGGAGGGGAAATCAGGAAAGCTGTCTCAATCTATAGCCCCTTTAACACAGACTGTGAAAGCCGCGTTCGTTGCAGCGTTATGTCTCGCCTCCTGCAGTGTTTCCCCTAGAAAGATTTTCAGGCCTGGAGGGATTTCGAAATGTACCTCGACCGCAACGGTGGGGCCCCTCGCTGGTGACGCTAAACTTTTAGCTAACCTGTTCGCATCTATGTTCGCAATGGCATCCCAAGTATCATCATACTATTATGGGATGCGATGCGAACATTTGTATTATGGGATGAGCGTTTCGCAGTACTGTATTTAAATGCTGCTACATGTAATGAAAACTAAGCTTAAGCTTAAGTAGGGACACTCTGGAGTTAACGTGACGCCACTTACTGTACTTACTGACTGCTGTAGGCTACAGTAAGTACAGTGGCGTCATGTTATGGGGCTAGAGTTAACGTTACTCCTGCTGTTTTACTGGGGGTCGGAGCTCGCTCTCTTAACGCCAAACTCAATGCCAAAACCTGTCCGTTTACTGTTGTCTTGCTTGTCACTAAGACAAGTGCTATACGAGGGATCAGCCGAGCAGTATTTTGGTAAACAAACCGCGTCACTGGGTGGCAACGGCAATGGAACCTAGTTCCATTAGCGCCAAGTGGCGCGAGGCGTGAGTGTCTGACTCTAGCCCTGGTGTGACAGCCTAAGTTTATTTATTTGTTGGACAGGCACAGTGGAGATTAAAAGATGGTAAAAAAGCAAAGAAGGGTAGTTTTCATCCGCCGGAGACTTCAGTGTTTCATTGTGGAGTTGTTGAATATGCGGACAGAAGTGCACAACAGCTGCTGCAGGAAGTAAACAACAATCACACGCACAGTAAACAACAATCACACGCACGCATATTGTATGGAGACAGGATAGTGGAGCGACCAGTTAGGCTGTCACACCGGCTAACTTTGTTTACTAGTAGGGAAATATGCATATTTGTAAATTGAAACAGAATCTGATAGATTCCTTTGCTATCGATTTAGCAGTTACTCTCCCTTCAGGTCTCATCCTGTATTATCCACAGATTTTTCACCTGCCTGTTGATCTTTTGTCGTTTATCATCCTCATTTCTATAATTGATCATTTGGTCGAAATCTGTGATGTCTGTGGTAGTCTGCGTCATGTCCGTTGTTGTAGAACTCATTAGCAAAACAACTGTACATCAACTTGTGAATTTCTTCCTATTGAAATGTTGCAATTGCAAGTGTGAGACACTGTGTGTGTGTGTGTGTGTGTGTGTGTGTGTCTGGGGGGGGGTTACACATTTTGTCGACATTTGTCGACTACAATACTTGGTGACAGATGTGCCAGGGACCTACGGTTTTAAGATATCAGTATGTTTTAATGAGAAAATTCATACGTACTCATCTCTCCTTATCCAGATTCATCTGCAGCCTGCCAGCTCGTCTGACAGCGAGGGCAGTAACGCTGGCGGAGGCAGCGAGGAGGAGGAGGAGCAAGAAGCTGTGGTGCCTCAGAAAGCTGACTCGGCGGAGCAGTGAAGCGGAAGCTGCCCCCTGCTAAGGTAACTGTAGTCTTTTAATTTCAGACAGTGTTTAACAGCCATCCACTGACAAGGATATCTCTTAACTCATTGAGTGCCAAGGACGAGTATGTTCGTCAATTCAAATACTAACGTAGAGTGCCAAGGACGAGTATGTTCGTCAATTGCGTTTTTTGACGGTGGGACGTGGATCAAAGCCTCTTACATCTCCTATAAAAATATGGGAGCTATTGAATGTGTATAACCTATTTTATAGAGCACTGGGGAACAGGAGCGATACATGGCTTCCTGATCAGACTAGCAGACCAACATGGCAGAGAGGGGGGGGGGGGGGCCTGCGCACCTGAAATGCCACGGATATAATCTCTAAGCCACTCCCACTTCCTGTTGATCCTCTGATGCAAAGACGTAAATTGACATATTATAATTAAACAAGGGGGTCCCTGACAATCACATGTCAATCACATATCACTCTGTAACAATATATATATACTGTATATATAATGATAATAATAATCATAATTTCAGCCAGTAAGTACAGTTTGAACCAATACCTTTTAACTTGAAGAGCGCGGTGTTATTATTATTTTATTTTTGGGGGGGGGGGCGGGGGTAATGAATTTACATTTTGGGCTCATGATCATTATGAACCCCCCCCCCCCTATATATATTATAATAAGATACAGGCCCCCAGGGCAGAAATACAGTATGGAGAAAAGGGTAGGATTCTAAATGGGTGTTAAACACCTGTGACATCACTTGTTGCTGGACATTCTGCTGGGGCTGACATCACAGGTGTACAGGTTCCATTTCAGGAACAGTTTTTACACAAACAAGTCTTGATGCAGCTATGTGTAATTAAAGGAAGGCTTTGCCGATTTTCAACCCACTTTGCATCAGTTTACAATCTCCGTAATATAAGCAGATGGACAGTGTTTACCTTCTCTATATATTCTCTATATATTTTCTGCATTGAGAAATCCTCCCCCGCCTGCTGGCATGGGTCATTAACGCTTGTTAAGGTTTTCAATTCGATTCTCCCTGGATGTGTGCATATAGAAAAAATAAACAATCTGTAGTTGGAACAGCCGCCCTCAAGCACAACATCTGTTAATTTTGCTGAAATATTCTGGACTTACTCATTACTGCTTTGCAACAAACTTATAAATCAGTGGAGATGTTTAAAAAAACATTCCATGTCCTCATTAAGTTGATGTAAAATCGTGCATGAATTGTAAACCCACTCCAGTTTTAAGATATTCCTACTTCACCAGCTGATCTGAATCATTTTCTACTTCCTACCAGGTGTATTCTATTGAAGATGGCCTGAAAACCTTTGACTTCCTGTCACATGACTGTATGACACTAGTTGTCGGGCAATTTGGTGGAGATGTTGCCATTGTGGATAGGCGCACCCCAGGGTAACATACTGCCATCTTCTTCAACTGTTGTATTAATGATTTAAAAAATGCAGCACTTCTCTATTCTTTACCATCTCTCTTCATCATGTTGAATGTCAGTAAGCATGAAGAGTGCTAACCGCCTGCTCTCTTTTTTTATTAATCATAAACAACATTGTCAGAAACATGCATAATGTTTTCCAGACTGGTACAAAGCTGCTTCTAATCTCTTAATGTTTTTAATTTCTCTGCAGCAACTCCCATGAGTCCCTCCACACCCTCTACACCCTCAACCCCAAGAGCCTTCACTGTGTTAGCGTCCATCCACTAAACAAGCAGTACTTTGCAGTGGCCGAGAGCAGGTATGACTCATATCTTTGATTAATTTATATTTTCTCCAGAGCAGTAATCACTTTGATCATTTGTTTTCTAAAGTTGTTAAATTGGATTGCCTGCTTGTAGTCAGTTCAGCTGTAGTCTGTCCAGTCTATAAATAGTCCAAACTAATTTTCCTTCTTCTCTGCAGGCTTGTGAGTATTTACGATAGCCGCTGTCTGAAGAAGACCGAGAGCCAGGCGGTCTGCCAGCTGCACGGCCACTCTTTAAGCATAACCAGTGCTTATTTCTCCCCTAGTACAGGGAACAGAGTGCTCAGCTCCTGTATGGACAACACGATTAGGTGGGGCTGACACAGCTTAAAGCACTTGCACTGCACTACTTGTTTTGGAATTACATCTCTAAATTGAATGTGCATTTTCTTTTCTTTTTCCATAGGATATATGACACCTCAGCAATGACCACCACAGCTCCTTTGCTGACTTCCATCGGGTACATCCACTCACTTGAACATAGCCTCTCAGTGTGGGAAAGTCATTATGTGACAGATGTCCCGGCACACACGGTTTAAGAAAAAATATCTTATTATACAAGCAAGGTGATGAACGTTTCGCCTAGAAGGCTTCTAGGCGAAACGTTCATCACCTTGCTTGCCCACAATAAATAAGATATTTTTTCTTAAACCGCGTGTGCCGGGACATCTGTCACCTACTAGTATCCTCCGACCCAGGCACCCGTATACTTTTTATATATCTTTATGGGAGTCGTGCTTGCTAACTGTTTTTCCAAAGTCATTATGTTACCTGATCAGGGGAGGGGAAATCAGGAAAGCTGTCTCAATCTATAGCCCCTTTAACACAGACTGTGAAAGCCGCGTTCGTTGCAGCGTTATGTCTCGCCTCCTGCAGTGTTTCCCCTAGAAAGATTTTCAGGCCTGGAGGGATTTCGAAATGTACCTCGACCGCAACGGTGGGGCCCCTCGCTGGTGACGCTAAACTTTTAGCTAACCTGTTCGCATCTATGTTCGCAATGGCATCCCAAGTATCATCATACTATTATGGGATGCGATGCGAAAAGCTACCAGTTTAATCAGCAGCATTTTGCAGTACTGTATTTAAATGCTGCTACATGTAATGAAAACTAAGCTTAAGCTTAAGTAGGGACACTCTGGAGTTAACGTGACGCCACTTACTGTACTTACTGACTGCTGTAGGCTACAGTAAGTACAGTGGCGTCATGTTATGGGGCTAGAGTTAACGTTACTCCTGCTGTTTTACTGGGGGTCGGAGCTCGCTCTCTTAACGCCAAACTCAATGCCAAAACCTGTCCGTTTACTGTTGTCTTGCTTGTCACTAAGACAAGTGCTATACGAGGGATCAGCCGAGCAGTATTTTGGTAAACAAACCGCGTCACTGGGTGGCAACGGCAATGGAACCTAGTTCCATTAGCGCCAAGTGGCGCGAGGCGTGAGTGTCTGACTCTAGCCCTGGTGTGACAGCCTAAGTTTATTTATTTGTTGGACAGGCACAGTGGAGATTAAAAGATGGTAAAAAAGCAAAGAAGGGTAGTTTTCATCCGCCGGAGACTTCAGTGTTTCATTGTGGAGTTGTTGAATATGCGGACAGAAGTGCACAACAGCTGCTGCAGGAAGTAAACAACAATCACACGCACAATAAACAACAATCACACGCACGCATATTGTATGGAGACAGGATAGTGGAGCGACCAGTTAGGCTGTCACACCGGCTAACTTTGTTTACTAGTAGGGAAATATGCATATTTGTAAATTGAAACAGAATCTGATAGATTCCTTTGCTATCGATTTAGCAGTTACTCTCCCTTCAGGTCTCATCCTGTATTATCCACAGATTTTTCACCTGCCTGTTGATCTTTTGTCGTTTATCATCCTCATTTCTATAATTGATCATTTGGTCGAAATCTGTGATGTCTGTGGTAGTCTGCGTCATGTCCGTTGTTGTAGAACTCATTAGCAAAACAACTGTACATCAACTTGTGAATTTCTTCCTATTGAAATGTTGCAATTGCAAGTGTGAGACACTGTGTGTGTGTGTGTGTGTGTGTGTGTGTCTGGGGGGGGGTTACACATTTTGTCGACATTTGTCGACTACAATACTTGGTGACAGATGTGCCAGGGACCTACGGTTTTAAGATATCAGTATGTTTTAATGAGAAAATTCATACGTACTCATCTCTCCTTATCCAGATTCATCTGCAGCCTGCCAGCTCGTCTGACAGCGAGGGCAGTAACGCTGGCGGAGGCAGCGAGGAGGAGGAGGAGCAAGAAGCTGTGGTGCCTCAGAAAGCTGACTCGGCGGAGCAGTGAAGCGGAAGCTGCCCCCTGCTAAGGTAACTGTAGTCTTTTAATTTCAGACAGTGTTTAACAGCCATCCACTGACAAGGATATCTCTTAACTCATTGAGTGCCAAGGACGAGTATGTTCGTCAATTCAAATACTAACGTAGAGTGCCAAGGACGAGTATGTTCGTCAATTGCGTTTTTTGACGGTGGGACGTGGATCAAAGCCTCTTACATCTCCTATAAAAATATGGGAGCTATTGAATGTGTATAACCTATTTTATAGAGCACTGGGGAACAGGAGCGATACATGGCTTCCTGATCAGACTAGCAGACCAACATGGCAGAGAGGGGGGGGGGGGGCCTGCGCACCTGAAATGCCACGGATATAATCTCTAAGCCACTCCCACTTCCTGTTTGATCCTCTGATGCAAAGACGTAAATTGACATATTATAATTAAACAAGGGGGTCCCTGACAATCACATGTCAATCACATATCACTCTGTAACAATATATATATACTGTATATATAATGATAATAATAATCATAATTTCAGCCAGTAAGTACAGTTTGAACCAATACCTTTTAACTTGAAGAGCGCGGTGTTATTATTATTTTATTTTTGGGGGGGGGGGCGGGGGTAATGAATTTACATTTTGGGCTCATGATCATTATGAACCCCCCCCCCCTATATATATTATAATAAGATACAGGCCCCCAGGGCAGAAATACAGTATGGAGAAAAGGGTAGGATTCTAAATGGGTGTTAAACACCTGTGACATCACTTGTTGCTGGACATTCTGCTGGGGCTGACATCACAGGTGTACAGGTTCCATTTCAGGAACAGTTTTTACACAAACAAGTCTTGATGCAGCTATGTGTAATTAAAGGAAGGCTTTGCCGATTTTCAACCCACTTTGCATCAGTTTACAATCTCCGTAATATAAGCAGATGGACAGTGTTTACCTTCTCTATATATTCTCTATATATTTTCTGCATTGAGAAATCCTCCCCCGCCTGCTGGCATGGGTCATTAACGCTTGTTAAGGTTTTCAATTCGATTCTCCCTGGATGTGTGCATATAGAAAAAATAAACAATCTGTAGTTGGAACAGCCGCCCTCAAGCACAACATCTGTTAATTTTGCTGAAATATTCTGGACTTACTCATTACTGCTTTGCAACAAACTTATAAATCAGTGGAGATGTTTAAAAAAACATTCCATGTCCTCATTAAGTTGATGTGAAATCGTGCATGAATTGTAAACCCACTCCAGTTTTAAGATATTCCTACTTCACCAGCTGATCTGAATCATTTTCTACTTCCTACCAGGTGTATTCTATTGAAGATGGCCTGAAAACCTTTGACTTCCTGTCACATGACTGTATGACACTAGTTGTCGGGCAATTTGGTGGAGATGTTGCCATTGTGGATAGGCGCACCCCAGGGTAACATACTGCCATCTTCTTCAACTGTTGTATTAATGATTTAAAAAATGCAGCACTTCTCTATTCTTTACCATCTCTCTTCATCATGTTGAATGTCAGTAAGCATGAAGAGTGCTAACCGCCTGCTCTCTTTTTTTATTAATCATAAACAACATTGTCAGAAACATGCATAATGTTTTCCAGACTGGTACAAAGCTGCTTCTAATCTCTTAATGTTTTTAATTTCTCTGCAGCAACTCCCATGAGTCCCTCCACACCCTCTACACCCTCAACCCCAAGAGCCTTCACTGTGTTAGCGTCCATCCACTAAACAAGCAGTACTTTGCAGTGGCCGAGAGCAGGTATGACTCATATCTTTGATTAATTTATATTTTCTCCAGAGCAGTAATCACTTTGATCATTTGTTTTCTAAAGTTGTTAAATTGGATTGCCTGCTTGTAGTCAGTTCAGCTGTAGTCTGTCCAGTCTATAAATAGTCCAAACTAATTTTCCTTCTTCTCTGCAGGCTTGTGAGTATTTACGATAGCCGCTGTCTGAAGAAGACCGAGAGCCAGGCGGTCTGCCAGCTGCACGGCCACTCTTTAAGCATAACCAGTGCTTATTTCTCCCCTAGTACAGGGAACAGAGTGCTCAGCTCCTGTATGGACAACACGATTAGGTGGGGCTGACACAGCTTAAAGCACTTGCACTGCACTACTTGTTTTGGAATTACATCTCTAAATTGAATGTGCATTTTCTTTTCTTTTTCCATAGGATATATGACACCTCAGCAATGACCACCACAGCTCCTTTGCTGACTTCCATCGGGTACATCCACTCACTTGAACATAGCCTCTCAGTGTGGGAAAGTCATTATGTGACAGATGTCCCGGCACACACGGTTTAAGAAAAAATATCTTATTATACAAGCAAGGTGATGAACGTTTCGCCTAGAAGGCTTCTAGGCGAAACGTTCATCACCTTGCTTGCCCACAATAAATAAGATATTTTTTCTTAAACCGCGTGTGCCGGGACATCTGTCACCTACTAGTATCCTCCGACCCAGGCACCCGTATACTTTTTATATATCTTTATGGGAGTCGTGCTTGCTAACTGTTTTTCCAAAGTCATTATGTTACCTGATCAGGGGAGGGGAAATCAGGAAAGCTGTCTCAATCTATAGCCCCTTTAACACAGACTGTGAAAGCCGCGTTCGTTGCAGCGTTATGTCTCGCCTCCTGCAGTGTTTCCCCTAGAAAGATTTTCAGGCCTGGAGGGATTTCGAAATGTACCTCGACCGCAACGGTGGGGCCCCTCGCTGGTGACGCTAAACTTTTAGCTAACCTGTTCGCATCTATGTTCGCAATGGCATCCCAAGTATCATCATACTATTATGGGATGCGATGCGAACATTTGTATTATGGGATGAGCGTTTCGCAGTACTGTATTTAAATGCTGCTACATGTAATGAAAACTAAGCTTAAGCTTAAGTAGGGACACTCTGGAGTTAACGTGACGCCACTTACTGTACTTACTGACTGCTGTAGGCTACAGTAAGTACAGTGGCGTCATGTTATGGGGCTAGAGTTAACGTTACTCCTGCTGTTTTACTGGGGGTCGGAGCTCGCTCTCTTAACGCCAAACTCAATGCCAAAACCTGTCCGTTTACTGTTGTCTTGCTTGTCACTAAGACAAGTGCTATACGAGGGATCAGCCGAGCAGTATTTTGGTAAACAAACCGCGTCACTGGGTGGCAACGGCAATGGAACCTAGTTCCATTAGCGCCAAGTGGCGCGAGGCGTGAGTGTCTGACTCTAGCCCTGGTGTGACAGCCTAAGTTTATTTATTTGTTGGACAGGCACAGTGGAGATTAAAAGATGGTAAAAAAGCAAAGAAGGGTAGTTTTCATCCGCCGGAGACTTCAGTGTTTCATTGTGGAGTTGTTGAATATGCGGACAGAAGTGCACAACAGCTGCTGCAGGAAGTAAACAACAATCACACGCACAGTAAACAACAATCACACGCACGCATATTGTATGGAGACAGGATAGTGGAGCGACCAGTTAGGCTGTCACACCGGCTAACTTTGTTTACTAGTAGGGAAATATGCATATTTGTAAATTGAAACAGAATCTGATAGATTCCTTTGCTATCGATTTAGCAGTTACTCTCCCTTCAGGTCTCATCCTGTATTATCCACAGATTTTTCACCTGCCTGTTGATCTTTTGTCGTTTATCATCCTCATTTCTATAATTGATCATTTGGTCGAAATCTGTGATGTCTGTGGTAGTCTGCGTCATGTCCGTTGTTGTAGAACTCATTAGCAAAACAACTGTACATCAACTTGTGAATTTCTTCCTATTGAAATGTTGCAATTGCAAGTGTGAGACACTGTGTGTGTGTGTGTGTGTGTGTGTGTGTCTGGGGGGGGGTTACACATTTTGTCGACATTTGTCGACTACAATACTTGGTGACAGATGTGCCAGGGACCTACGGTTTTAAGATATCAGTATGTTTTAATGAGAAAATTCATACGTACTCATCTCTCCTTATCCAGATTCATCTGCAGCCTGCCAGCTCGTCTGACAGCGAGGGCAGTAACGCTGGCGGAGGCAGCGAGGAGGAGGAGGAGCAAGAAGCTGTGGTGCCTCAGAAAGCTGACTCGGCGGAGCAGTGAAGCGGAAGCTGCCCCCTGCTAAGGTAACTGTAGTCTTTTAATTTCAGACAGTGTTTAACAGCCATCCACTGACAAGGATATCTCTTAACTCATTGAGTGCCAAGGACGAGTATGTTCGTCAATTCAAATACTAACGTAGAGTGCCAAGGACGAGTATGTTCGTCAATTGCGTTTTTTGACGGTGGGACGTGGATCAAAGCCTCTTACATCTCCTATAAAAATATGGGAGCTATTGAATGTGTATAACCTATTTTATAGAGCACTGGGGAACAGGAGCGATACATGGCTTCCTGATCAGACTAGCAGACCAACATGGCAGAGAGGGGGGGGGGGGGGCCTGCGCACCTGAAATGCCACGGATATAATCTCTAAGCCACTCCCACTTCCTGTTTGATCCTCTGATGCAAAGACGTAAATTGACATATTATAATTAAACAAGGGGGTCCCTGACAATCACATGTCAATCACATATCACTCTGTAACAATATATATATACTGTATATATAATGATAATAATAATCATAATTTCAGCCAGTAAGTACAGTTTGAACCAATACCTTTTAACTTGAAGAGCGCGGTGTTATTATTATTTTATTTTTGGGGGGGGGGCGGGGGTAATGAATTTACATTTTGGGCTCATGATCATTATGAACCCCCCCCCCCCTATATATATTATAATAAGATACAGGCCCCCAGGGCAGAAATACAGTATGGAGAAAAGGGTAGGATTCTAAATGGGTGTTAAACACCTGTGACATCACTTGTTGCTGGACATTCTGCTGGGGCTGACATCACAGGTGTACAGGTTCCATTTCAGGAACAGTTTTTACACAAACAAGTCTTGATGCAGCTATGTGTAATTAAAGGAAGGCTTTGCCGATTTTCAACCCACTTTGCATCAGTTTACAATCTCCGTAATATAAGCAGATGGACAGTGTTTACCTTCTCTATATATTCTCTATATATTTTCTGCATTGAGAAATCCTCCCCCGCCTGCTGGCATGGGTCATTAACGCTTGTTAAGGTTTTCAATTCGATTCTCCCTGGATGTGTGCATATAGAAAAAATAAACAATCTGTAGTTGGAACAGCCGCCCTCAAGCACAACATCTGTTAATTTTGCTGAAATATTCTGGACTTACTCATTACTGCTTTGCAACAAACTTATAAATCAGTGGAGATGTTTAAAAAAACATTCCATGTCCTCATTAAGTTGATGTGAAATCGTGCATGAATTGTAAACCCACTCCAGTTTTAAGATATTCCTACTTCACCAGCTGATCTGAATCATTTTCTACTTCCTACCAGGTGTATTCTATTGAAGATGGCCTGAAAACCTTTGACTTCCTGTCACATGACTGTATGACACTAGTTGTCGGGCAATTTGGTGGAGATGTTGCCATTGTGGATAGGCGCACCCCAGGGTAACATACTGCCATCTTCTTCAACTGTTGTATTAATGATTTAAAAAATGCAGCACTTCTCTATTCTTTACCATCTCTCTTCATCATGTTGAATGTCAGTAAGCATGAAGAGTGCTAACCGCCTGCTCTCTTTTTTTATTAATCATAAACAACATTGTCAGAAACATGCATAATGTTTTCCAGACTGGTACAAAGCTGCTTCTAATCTCTTAATGTTTTTAATTTCTCTGCAGCAACTCCCATGAGTCCCTCCACACCCTCTACACCCTCAACCCCAAGAGCCTTCACTGTGTTAGCGTCCATCCACTAAACAAGCAGTACTTTGCAGTGGCCGAGAGCAGGTATGACTCATATCTTTGATTAATTTATATTTTCTCCAGAGCAGTAATCACTTTGATCATTTGTTTTCTAAAGTTGTTAAATTGGATTGCCTGCTTGTAGTCAGTTCAGCTGTAGTCTGTCCAGTCTATAAATAGTCCAAACTAATTTTCCTTCTTCTCTGCAGGCTTGTGAGTATTTACGATAGCCGCTGTCTGAAGAAGACCGAGAGCCAGGCGGTCTGCCAGCTGCACGGCCACTCTTTAAGCATAACCAGTGCTTATTTCTCCCCTAGTACAGGGAACAGAGTGCTCAGCTCCTGTATGGACAACACGATTAGGTGGGGCTGACACAGCTTAAAGCACTTGCACTGCACTACTTGTTTTGGAATTACATCTCTAAATTGAATGTGCATTTTCTTTTCTTTTTCCATAGGATATATGACACCTCAGCAATGACCACCACAGCTCCTTTGCTGACTTCCATCGGGTACATCCACTCACTTGAACATAGCCTCTCAGTGTGGGAAAGTCATTATGTGACAGATGTCCCGGCACACACGGTTTAAGAAAAAATATCTTATTATACAAGCAAGGTGATGAACGTTTCGCCTAGAAGGCTTCTAGGCGAAACGTTCATCACCTTGCTTGCCCACAATAAATAAGATATTTTTTCTTAAACCGCGTGTGCCGGGACATCTGTCACCTACTAGTATCCTCCGACCCAGGCACCCGTATACTTTTTATATATCTTTATGGGAGTCGTGCTTGCTAACTGTTTTTCCAAAGTCATTATGTTACCTGATCAGGGGAGGGGAAATCAGGAAAGCTGTCTCAATCTATAGCCCCTTTAACACAGACTGTGAAAGCCGCGTTCGTTGCAGCGTTATGTCTCGCCTCCTGCAGTGTTTCCCCTAGAAAGATTTTCAGGCCTGGAGGGATTTCGAAATGTACCTCGACCGCAACGGTGGGGCCCCTCGCTGGTGACGCTAAACTTTTAGCTAACCTGTTCGCATCTATGTTCGCAATGGCATCCCAAGTATCATCATACTATTATGGGATGCGATGCGAACATTTGTATTATGGGATGAGCGTTTCGCAGTACTGTATTTAAATGCTGCTACATGTAATGAAAACTAAGCTTAAGCTTAAGTAGGGACACTCTGGAGTTAACGTGACGCCACTTACTGTACTTACTGACTGCTGTAGGCTACAGTAAGTACAGTGGCGTCATGTTATGGGGCTAGAGTTAACGTTACTCCTGCTGTTTTACTGGGGGTCGGAGCTCGCTCTCTTAACGCCAAACTCAATGCCAAAACCTGTCCGTTTACTGTTGTCTTGCTTGTCACTAAGACAAGTGCTATACGAGGGATCAGCCGAGCAGTATTTTGGTAAACAAACCGCGTCACTGGGTGGCAACGGCAATGGAACCTAGTTCCATTAGCGCCAAGTGGCGCGAGGCGTGAGTGTCTGACTCTAGCCCTGGTGTGACAGCCTAAGTTTATTTATTTGTTGGACAGGCACAGTGGAGATTAAAAGATGGTAAAAAAGCAAAGAAGGGTAGTTTTCATCCGCCGGAGACTTCAGTGTTTCATTGTGGAGTTGTTGAATATGCGGACAGAAGTGCACAACAGCTGCTGCAGGAAGTAAACAACAATCACACGCACAGTAAACAACAATCACACGCACGCATATTGTATGGAGACAGGATAGTGGAGCGACCAGTTAGGCTGTCACACCGGCTAACTTTGTTTACTAGTAGGGAAATATGCATATTTGTAAATTGAAACAGAATCTGATAGATTCCTTTGCTATCGATTTAGCAGTTACTCTCCCTTCAGGTCTCATCCTGTATTATCCACAGATTTTTCACCTGCCTGTTGATCTTTTGTCGTTTATCATCCTCATTTCTATAATTGATCATTTGGTCGAAATCTGTGATGTCTGTGGTAGTCTGCGTCATGTCCGTTGTTGTAGAACTCATTAGCAAAACAACTGTACATCAACTTGTGAATTTCTTCCTATTGAAATGTTGCAATTGCAAGTGTGAGACACTGTGTGTGTGTGTGTGTGTGTGTGTGTGTCTGGGGGGGGGTTACACATTTTGTCGACATTTGTCGACTACAATACTTGGTGACAGATGTGCCAGGGACCTACGGTTTTAAGATATCAGTATGTTTTAATGAGAAAATTCATACGTACTCATCTCTCCTTATCCAGATTCATCTGCAGCCTGCCAGCTCGTCTGACAGCGAGGGCAGTAACGCTGGCGGAGGCAGCGAGGAGGAGGAGGAGCAAGAAGCTGTGGTGCCTCAGAAAGCTGACTCGGCGGAGCAGTGAAGCGGAAGCTGCCCCCTGCTAAGGTAACTGTAGTCTTTTAATTTCAGACAGTGTTTAACAGCCATCCACTGACAAGGATATCTCTTAACTCATTGAGTGCCAAGGACGAGTATGTTCGTCAATTCAAATACTAACGTAGAGTGCCAAGGACGAGTATGTTCGTCAATTGCGTTTTTTGACGGTGGGACGTGGATCAAAGCCTCTTACATCTCCTATAAAAATATGGGAGCTATTGAATGTGTATAACCTATTTTATAGAGCACTGGGGAACAGGAGCGATACATGGCTTCCTGATCAGACTAGCAGACCAACATGGCAGAGAGGGGGGGGGGGGGCCTGCGCACCTGAAATGCCACGGATATAATCTCTAAGCCACTCCCACTTCCTGTTTGATCCTCTGATGCAAAGACGTAAATTGACATATTATAATTAAACAAGGGGGTCCCTGACAATCACATGTCAATCACATATCACTCTGTAACAATATATATATACTGTATATATAATGATAATAATAATCATAATTTCAGCCAGTAAGTACAGTTTGAACCAATACCTTTTAACTTGAAGAAGCGCGGTGTTATTATTATTTTATTTTTGGGGGGGGGGCGGGGGTAATGAATTTACATTTTGGGCTCATGATCATTATGAACCCCCCCCCCCCTATATATATTATAATAAGATACAGGCCCCCAGGGCAGAAATACAGTATGGAGAAAAGGGTAGGATTCTAAATGGGTGTTAAACACCTGTGACATCACTTGTTGCTGGACATTCTGCTGGGGCTGACATCACAGGTGTACAGGTTCCATTTCAGGAACAGTTTTTACACAAACAAGTCTTGATGCAGCTATGTGTAATTAAAGGAAGGCTTTGCCGATTTTCAACCCACTTTGCATCAGTTTACAATCTCCGTAATATAAGCAGATGGACAGTGTTTACCTTCTCTATATATTCTCTATATATTTTCTGCATTGAGAAATCCTCCCCCGCCTGCTGGCATGGGTCATTAACGCTTGTTAAGGTTTTCAATTCGATTCTCCCTGGATGTGTGCATATAGAAAAAATAAACAATCTGTAGTTGGAACAGCCGCCCTCAAGCACAACATCTGTTAATTTTGCTGAAATATTCTGGACTTACTCATTACTGCTTTGCAACAAACTTATAAATCAGTGGAGATGTTTAAAAAAACATTCCATGTCCTCATTAAGTTGATGTGAAATCGTGCATGAATTGTAAACCCACTCCAGTTTTAAGATATTCCTACTTCACCAGCTGATCTGAATCATTTTCTACTTCCTACCAGGTGTATTCTATTGAAGATGGCCTGAAAACCTTTGACTTCCTGTCACATGACTGTATGACACTAGTTGTCGGGCAATTTGGTGGAGATGTTGCCATTGTGGATAGGCGCACCCCAGGGTAACATACTGCCATCTTCTTCAACTGTTGTATTAATGATTTAAAAAATGCAGCACTTCTCTATTCTTTACCATCTCTCTTCATCATGTTGAATGTCAGTAAGCATGAAGAGTGCTAACCGCCTGCTCTCTTTTTTTATTAATCATAAACAACATTGTCAGAAACATGCATAATGTTTTCCAGACTGGTACAAAGCTGCTTCTAATCTCTTAATGTTTTTAATTTCTCTGCAGCAACTCCCATGAGTCCCTCCACACCCTCTACACCCTCAACCCCAAGAGCCTTCACTGTGTTAGCGTCCATCCACTAAACAAGCAGTACTTTGCAGTGGCCGAGAGCAGGTATGACTCATATCTTTGATTAATTTATATTTTCTCCAGAGCAGTAATCACTTTGATCATTTGTTTTCTAAAGTTGTTAAATTGGATTGCCTGCTTGTAGTCAGTTCAGCTGTAGTCTGTCCAGTCTAATAAATAGTCCAAACTAATTTTCCTTCTTCTCTGCAGGCTTGTGAGTATTTACGATAGCCGCTGTCTGAAGAAGACCGAGAGCCAGGCGGTCTGCCAGCTGCACGGCCACTCTTTAAGCATAACCAGTGCTTATTTCTCCCCTAGTACAGGGAACAGAGTGCTCAGCTCCTGTATGGACAACACGATTAGGTGGGGCTGACACAGCTTAAAGCACTTGCACTGCACTACTTGTTTTGGAATTACATCTCTAAATTGAATGTGCATTTTCTTTTCTTTTTCCATAGGATATATGACACCTCAGCAATGACCACCACAGCTCCTTTGCTGACTTCCATCGGGTACATCCACTCACTTGAACATAGCCTCTCAGTGTGGGAAAGTCATTATGTGACAGATGTCCCGGCACACACGGTTTAAGAAAAAATATCTTATTATACAAGCAAGGTGATGAACGTTTCGCCTAGAAGGCTTCTAGGCGAAACGTTCATCACCTTGCTTGCCCACAATAAATAAGATATTTTTTCTTAAACCGCGTGTGCCGGGACATCTGTCACCTACTAGTATCCTCCGACCCAGGCACCCGTATACTTTTTATATATCTTTATGGGAGTCGTGCTTGCTAACTGTTTTTCCAAAGTCATTATGTTACCTGATCAGGGGAGGGGAAATCAGGAAAGCTGTCTCAATCTATAGCCCCTTTAACACAGACTGTGAAAGCCGCGTTCGTTGCAGCGTTATGTCTCGCCTCCTGCAGTGTTTCCCCTAGAAAGATTTTCAGGCCTGGAGGGATTTCGAAATGTACCTCGACCGCAACGGTGGGGCCCCTCGCTGGTGACGCTAAACTTTTAGCTAACCTGTTCGCATCTATGTTCGCAATGGCATCCCAAGTATCATCATACTATTATGGGATGCGATGCGAACATTTGTATTATGGGATGAGCGTTTCGCAGTACTGTATTTAAATGCTGCTACATGTAATGAAAACTAAGCTTAAGCTTAAGTAGGGACACTCTGGAGTTAACGTGACGCCACTTACTGTACTTACTGACTGCTGTAGGCTACAGTAAGTACAGTGGCGTCATGTTATGGGGCTAGAGTTAACGTTACTCCTGCTGTTTTACTGGGGGTCGGAGCTCGCTCTCTTAACGCCAAACTCAATGCCAAAACCTGTCCGTTTACTGTTGTCTTGCTTGTCACTAAGACAAGTGCTATACGAGGGATCAGCCGAGCAGTATTTTGGTAAACAAACCGCGTCACTGGGTGGCAACGGCAATGGAACCTAGTTCCATTAGCGCCAAGTGGCGCGAGGCGTGAGTGTCTGACTCTAGCCCTGGTGTGACAGCCTAAGTTTATTTATTTGTTGGACAGGCACAGTGGAGATTAAAAGATGGTAAAAAAGCAAAGAAGGGTAGTTTTCATCCGCCGGAGACTTCAGTGTTTCATTGTGGAGTTGTTGAATATGCGGACAGAAGTGCACAACAGCTGCTGCAGGAAGTAAACAACAATCACACGCACAGTAAACAACAATCACACGCACGCATATTGTATGGAGACAGGATAGTGGAGCGACCAGTTAGGCTGTCACACCGGCTAACTTTGTTTACTAGTAGGGAAATATGCATATTTGTAAATTGAAACAGAATCTGATAGATTCCTTTGCTATCGATTTAGCAGTTACTCTCCCTTCAGGTCTCATCCTGTATTATCCACAGATTTTTCACCTGCCTGTTGATCTTTTGTCGTTTATCATCCTCATTTCTATAATTGATCATTTGGTCGAAATCTGTGATGTCTGTGGTAGTCTGCGTCATGTCCGTTGTTGTAGAACTCATTAGCAAAACAACTGTACATCAACTTGTGAATTTCTTCCTATTGAAATGTTGCAATTGCAAGTGTGAGACACTGTGTGTGTGTGTGTGTGTGTGTGTGTGTCTGGGGGGGGGTTACACATTTTGTCGACATTTGTCGACTACAATACTTGGTGACAGATGTGCCAGGGACCTACGGTTTTAAGATATCAGTATGTTTTAATGAGAAAATTCATACGTACTCATCTCTCCTTATCCAGATTCATCTGCAGCCTGCCAGCTCGTCTGACAGCGAGGGCAGTAACGCTGGCGGAGGCAGCGAGGAGGAGGAGGAGCAAGAAGCTGTGGTGCCTCAGAAAGCTGACTCGGCGGAGCAGTGAAGCGGAAGCTGCCCCCTGCTAAGGTAACTGTAGTCTTTTAATTTCAGACAGTGTTTAACAGCCATCCACTGACAAGGATATCTCTTAACTCATTGAGTGCCAAGGACGAGTATGTTCGTCAATTCAAATACTAACGTAGAGTGCCAAGGACGAGTATGTTCGTCAATTGCGTTTTTTGACGGTGGGACGTGGATCAAAGCCTCTTACATCTCCTATAAAAATATGGGAGCTATTGAATGTGTATAACCTATTTTATAGAGCACTGGGGAACAGGAGCGATACATGGCTTCCTGATCAGACTAGCAGACCAACATGGCAGAGAGGGGGGGGGGGGGCCTGCGCACCTGAAATGCCACGGATATAATCTCTAAGCCACTCCCACTTCCTGTTTGATCCTCTGATGCAAAGACGTAAATTGACATATTATAATTAAACAAGGGGGTCCCTGACAATCACATGTCAATCACATATCACTCTGTAACAATATATATATACTGTATATATAATGATAATAATAATCATAATTTCAGCCAGTAAGTACAGTTTGAACCAATACCTTTTAACTTGAAGAGCGCGGTGTTATTATTATTTTATTTTTGGGGGGGGGGCGGGGGTAATGAATTTACATTTTGGGCTCATGATCATTATGAACCCCCCCCCCCCTATATATATTATAATAAGATACAGGCCCCCAGGGCAGAAATACAGTATGGAGAAAAGGGTAGGATTCTAAATGGGTGTTAAACACCTGTGACATCACTTGTTGCTGGACATTCTGCTGGGGCTGACATCACAGGTGTACAGGTTCCATTTCAGGAACAGTTTTTACACAAACAAGTCTTGATGCAGCTATGTGTAATTAAAGGAAGGCTTTGCCGATTTTCAACCCACTTTGCATCAGTTTACAATCTCCGTAATATAAGCAGATGGACAGTGTTTACCTTCTCTATATATTCTCTATATATTTTCTGCATTGAGAAATCCTCCCCCGCCTGCTGGCATGGGTCATTAACGCTTGTTAAGGTTTTCAATTCGATTCTCCCTGGATGTGTGCATATAGAAAAAATAAACAATCTGTAGTTGGAACAGCCGCCCTCAAGCACAACATCTGTTAATTTTGCTGAAATATTCTGGACTTACTCATTACTGCTTTGCAACAAACTTATAAATCAGTGGAGATGTTTAAAAAAACATTCCATGTCCTCATTAAGTTGATGTGAAATCGTGCATGAATTGTAAACCCACTCCAGTTTTAAGATATTCCTACTTCACCAGCTGATCTGAATCATTTTCTACTTCCTACCAGGTGTATTCTATTGAAGATGGCCTGAAAACCTTTGACTTCCTGTCACATGACTGTATGACACTAGTTGTCGGGCAATTTGGTGGAGATGTTGCCATTGTGGATAGGCGCACCCCAGGGTAACATACTGCCATCTTCTTCAACTGTTGTATTAATGATTTAAAAAATGCAGCACTTCTCTATTCTTTACCATCTCTCTTCATCATGTTGAATGTCAGTAAGCATGAAGAGTGCTAACCGCCTGCTCTCTTTTTTTATTAATCATAAACAACATTGTCAGAAACATGCATAATGTTTTCCAGACTGGTACAAAGCTGCTTCTAATCTCTTAATGTTTTTAATTTCTCTGCAGCAACTCCCATGAGTCCCTCCACACCCTCTACACCCTCAACCCCAAGAGCCTTCACTGTGTTAGCGTCCATCCACTAAACAAGCAGTACTTTGCAGTGGCCGAGAGCAGGTATGACTCATATCTTTGATTAATTTATATTTTCTCCAGAGCAGTAATCACTTTGATCATTTGTTTTCTAAAGTTGTTAAATTGGATTGCCTGCTTGTAGTCAGTTCAGCTGTAGTCTGTCCAGTCTATAAATAGTCCAAACTAATTTTCCTTCTTCTCTGCAGGCTTGTGAGTATTTACGATAGCCGCTGTCTGAAGAAGACCGAGAGCCAGGCGGTCTGCCAGCTGCACGGCCACTCTTTAAGCATAACCAGTGCTTATTTCTCCCCTAGTACAGGGAACAGAGTGCTCAGCTCCTGTATGGACAACACGATTAGGTGGGGCTGACACAGCTTAAAGCACTTGCACTGCACTACTTGTTTTGGAATTACATCTCTAAATTGAATGTGCATTTTCTTTTCTTTTTCCATAGGATATATGACACCTCAGCAATGACCACCACAGCTCCTTTGCTGACTTCCATCGGGTACATCCACTCACTTGAACATAGCCTCTCAGTGTGGGAAAGTCATTATGTGACAGATGTCCCGGCACACACGGTTTAAGAAAAAATATCTTATTATACAAGCAAGGTGATGAACGTTTCGCCTAGAAGGCTTCTAGGCGAAACGTTCATCACCTTGCTTGCCCACAATAAATAAGATATTTTTTCTTAAACCGCGTGTGCCGGGACATCTGTCACCTACTAGTATCCTCCGACCCAGGCACCCGTATACTTTTTATATATCTTTATGGGAGTCGTGCTTGCTAACTGTTTTTCCAAAGTCATTATGTTACCTGATCAGGGGAGGGGAAATCAGGAAAGCTGTCTCAATCTATAGCCCCTTTAACACAGACTGTGAAAGCCGCGTTCGTTGCAGCGTTATGTCTCGCCTCCTGCAGTGTTTCCCCTAGAAAGATTTTCAGGCCTGGAGGGATTTCGAAATGTACCTCGACCGCAACGGTGGGGCCCCTCGCTGGTGACGCTAAACTTTTAGCTAACCTGTTCGCATCTATGTTCGCAATGGCATCCCAAGTATCATCATACTATTATGGGATGCGATGCGAACATTTGTATTATGGGATGAGCGTTTCGCAGTACTGTATTTAAATGCTGCTACATGTAATGAAAACTAAGCTTAAGCTTAAGTAGGGACACTCTGGAGTTAACGTGACGCCACTTACTGTACTTACTGACTGCTGTAGGCTACAGTAAGTACAGTGGCGTCATGTTATGGGGCTAGAGTTAACGTTACTCCTGCTGTTTTACTGGGGGTCGGAGCTCGCTCTCTTAACGCCAAACTCAATGCCAAAACCTGTCCGTTTACTGTTGTCTTGCTTGTCACTAAGACAAGTGCTATACGAGGGATCAGCCGAGCAGTATTTTGGTAAACAAACCGCGTCACTGGGTGGCAACGGCAATGGAACCTAGTTCCATTAGCGCCAAGTGGCGCGAGGCGTGAGTGTCTGACTCTAGCCCTGGTGTGACAGCCTAAGTTTATTTATTTGTTGGACAGGCACAGTGGAGATTAAAAGATGGTAAAAAAGCAAAGAAGGGTAGTTTTCATCCGCCGGAGACTTCAGTGTTTCATTGTGGAGTTGTTGAATATGCGGACAGAAGTGCACAACAGCTGCTGCAGGAAGTAAACAACAATCACACGCACAGTAAACAACAATCACACGCACGCATATTGTATGGAGACAGGATAGTGGAGCGACCAGTTAGGCTGTCACACCGGCTAACTTTGTTTACTAGTAGGGAAATATGCATATTTGTAAATTGAAACAGAATCTGATAGATTCCTTTGCTATCGATTTAGCAGTTACTCTCCCTTCAGGTCTCATCCTGTATTATCCACAGATTTTTCACCTGCCTGTTGATCTTTTGTCGTTTATCATCCTCATTTCTATAATTGATCATTTGGTCGAAATCTGTGATGTCTGTGGTAGTCTGCGTCATGTCCGTTGTTGTAGAACTCATTAGCAAAACAACTGTACATCAACTTGTGAATTTCTTCCTATTGAAATGTTGCAATTGCAAGTGTGAGACACTGTGTGTGTGTGTGTGTGTGTGTGTGTGTCTGGGGGGGGGTTACACATTTTGTCGACATTTGTCGACTACAATACTTGGTGACAGATGTGCCAGGGACCTACGGTTTTAAGATATCAGTATGTTTTAATGAGAAAATTCATACGTACTCATCTCTCCTTATCCAGATTCATCTGCAGCCTGCCAGCTCGTCTGACAGCGAGGGCAGTAACGCTGGCGGAGGCAGCGAGGAGGAGGAGGAGCAAGAAGCTGTGGTGCCTCAGAAAGCTGACTCGGCGGAGCAGTGAAGCGGAAGCTGCCCCCTGCTAAGGTAACTGTAGTCTTTTAATTTCAGACAGTGTTTAACAGCCATCCACTGACAAGGATATCTCTTAACTCATTGAGTGCCAAGGACGAGTATGTTCGTCAATTCAAATACTAACGTAGAGTGCCAAGGACGAGTATGTTCGTCAATTGCGTTTTTTGACGGTGGGACGTGGATCAAAGCCTCTTACATCTCCTATAAAAATATGGGAGCTATTGAATGTGTATAACCTATTTTATAGAGCACTGGGGAACAGGAGCGATACATGGCTTCCTGATCAGACTAGCAGACCAACATGGCAGAGAGGGGGGGGGGGGGCCTGCGCACCTGAAATGCCACGGATATAATCTCTAAGCCACTCCCACTTCCTGTTTGATCCTCTGATGCAAAGACGTAAATTGACATATTATAATTAAACAAGGGGGTCCCTGACAATCACATGTCAATCACATATCACTCTGTAACAATATATATATACTGTATATATAATGATAATAATAATCATAATTTCAGCCAGTAAGTACAGTTTGAACCAATACCTTTTAACTTGAAGAGCGCGGTGTTATTATTATTTTATTTTTGGGGGGGGGGGCGGGGGTAATGAATTTACATTTTGGGCTCATGATCATTATGAACCCCCCCCCCCCTATATATATTATAATAAGATACAGGCCCCCAGGGCAGAAATACAGTATGGAGAAAAGGGTAGGATTCTAAATGGGTGTTAAACACCTGTGACATCACTTGTTGCTGGACATTCTGCTGGGGCTGACATCACAGGTGTACAGGTTCCATTTCAGGAACAGTTTTTACACAAACAAGTCTTGATGCAGCTATGTGTAATTAAAGGAAGGCTTTGCCGATTTTCAACCCACTTTGCATCAGTTTACAATCTCCGTAATATAAGCAGATGGACAGTGTTTACCTTCTCTATATATTCTCTATATATTTTCTGCATTGAGAAATCCTCCCCCGCCTGCTGGCATGGGTCATTAACGCTTGTTAAGGTTTTCAATTCGATTCTCCCTGGATGTGTGCATATAGAAAAAATAAACAATCTGTAGTTGGAACAGCCGCCCTCAAGCACAACATCTGTTAATTTTGCTGAAATATTCTGGACTTACTCATTACTGCTTTGCAACAAACTTATAAATCAGTGGAGATGTTTAAAAAAACATTCCATGTCCTCATTAAGTTGATGTGAAATCGTGCATGAATTGTAAACCCACTCCAGTTTTAAGATATTCCTACTTCACCAGCTGATCTGAATCATTTTCTACTTCCTACCAGGTGTATTCTATTGAAGATGGCCTGAAAACCTTTGACTTCCTGTCACATGACTGTATGACACTAGTTGTCGGGCAATTTGGTGGAGATGTTGCCATTGTGGATAGGCGCACCCCAGGGTAACATACTGCCATCTTCTTCAACTGTTGTATTAATGATTTAAAAAATGCAGCACTTCTCTATTCTTTACCATCTCTCTTCATCATGTTGAATGTCAGTAAGCATGAAGAGTGCTAACCGCCTGCTCTCTTTTTTTATTAATCATAAACAACATTGTCAGAAACATGCATAATGTTTTCCAGACTGGTACAAAGCTGCTTCTAATCTCTTAATGTTTTTAATTTCTCTGCAGCAACTCCCATGAGTCCCTCCACACCCTCTACACCCTCAACCCCAAGAGCCTTCACTGTGTTAGCGTCCATCCACTAAACAAGCAGTACTTTGCAGTGGCCGAGAGCAGGTATGACTCATATCTTTGATTAATTTATATTTTCTCCAGAGCAGTAATCACTTTGATCATTTGTTTTCTAAAGTTGTTAAATTGGATTGCCTGCTTGTAGTCAGTTCAGCTGTAGTCTGTCCAGTCTATAAATAGTCCAAACTAATTTTCCTTCTTCTCTGCAGGCTTGTGAGTATTTACGATAGCCGCTGTCTGAAGAAGACCGAGAGCCAGGCGGTCTGCCAGCTGCACGGCCACTCTTTAAGCATAACCAGTGCTTATTTCTCCCCTAGTACAGGGAACAGAGTGCTCAGCTCCTGTATGGACAACACGATTAGGTGGGGCTGACACAGCTTAAAGCACTTGCACTGCACTACTTGTTTTGGAATTACATCTCTAAATTGAATGTGCATTTTCTTTTCTTTTTCCATAGGATATATGACACCTCAGCAATGACCACCACAGCTCCTTTGCTGACTTCCATCGGGTACATCCACTCACTTGAACATAGCCTCTCAGTGTGGGAAAGTCATTATGTGACAGATGTCCCGGCACACACGGTTTAAGAAAAAATATCTTATTATACAAGCAAGGTGATGAACGTTTCGCCTAGAAGGCTTCTAGGCGAAACGTTCATCACCTTGCTTGCCCACAATAAATAAGATATTTTTTCTTAAACCGCGTGTGCCGGGACATCTGTCACCTACTAGTATCCTCCGACCCAGGCACCCGTATACTTTTTATATATCTTTATGGGAGTCGTGCTTGCTAACTGTTTTTCCAAAGTCATTATGTTACCTGATCAGGGGAGGGGAAATCAGGAAAGCTGTCTCAATCTATAGCCCCTTTAACACAGACTGTGAAAGCCGCGTTCGTTGCAGCGTTATGTCTCGCCTCCTGCAGTGTTTCCCCTAGAAAGATTTTCAGGCCTGGAGGGATTTCGAAATGTACCTCGACCGCAACGGTGGGGCCCCTCGCTGGTGACGCTAAACTTTTAGCTAACCTGTTCGCATCTATGTTCGCAATGGCATCCCAAGTATCATCATACTATTATGGGATGCGATGCGAACATTTGTATTATGGGATGAGCGTTTCGCAGTACTGTATTTAAATGCTGCTACATGTAATGAAAACTAAGCTTAAGCTTAAGTAGGGACACTCTGGAGTTAACGTGACGCCACTTACTGTACTTACTGACTGCTGTAGGCTACAGTAAGTACAGTGGCGTCATGTTATGGGGCTAGAGTTAACGTTACTCCTGCTGTTTTACTGGGGGTCGGAGCTCGCTCTCTTAACGCCAAACTCAATGCCAAAACCTGTCCGTTTACTGTTGTCTTGCTTGTCACTAAGACAAGTGCTATACGAGGGATCAGCCGAGCAGTATTTTGGTAAACAAACCGCGTCACTGGGTGGCAACGGCAATGGAACCTAGTTCCATTAGCGCCAAGTGGCGCGAGGCGTGAGTGTCTGACTCTAGCCCTGGTGTGACAGCCTAAGTTTATTTATTTGTTGGACAGGCACAGTGGAGATTAAAAGATGGTAAAAAAGCAAAGAAGGGTAGTTTTCATCCGCCGGAGACTTCAGTGTTTCATTGTGGAGTTGTTGAATATGCGGACAGAAGTGCACAACAGCTGCTGCAGGAAGTAAACAACAATCACACGCACAGTAAACAACAATCACACGCACGCATATTGTATGGAGACAGGATAGTGGAGCGACCAGTTAGGCTGTCACACCGGCTAACTTTGTTTACTAGTAGGGAAATATGCATATTTGTAAATTGAAACAGAATCTGATAGATTCCTTTGCTATCGATTTAGCAGTTACTCTCCCTTCAGGTCTCATCCTGTATTATCCACAGATTTTTCACCTGCCTGTTGATCTTTTGTCGTTTATCATCCTCATTTCTATAATTGATCATTTGGTCGAAATCTGTGATGTCTGTGGTAGTCTGCGTCATGTCCGTTGTTGTAGAACTCATTAGCAAAACAACTGTACATCAACTTGTGAATTTCTTCCTATTGAAATGTTGCAATTGCAAGTGTGAGACACTGTGTGTGTGTGTGTGTGTGTGTGTGTGTCTGGGGGGGGGTTACACATTTTGTCGACATTTGTCGACTACAATACTTGGTGACAGATGTGCCAGGGACCTACGGTTTTAAGATATCAGTATGTTTTAATGAGAAAATTCATACGTACTCATCTCTCCTTATCCAGATTCATCTGCAGCCTGCCAGCTCGTCTGACAGCGAGGGCAGTAACGCTGGCGGAGGCAGCGAGGAGGAGGAGGAGCAAGAAGCTGTGGTGCCTCAGAAAGCTGACTCGGCGGAGCAGTGAAGCGGAAGCTGCCCCCTGCTAAGGTAACTGTAGTCTTTTAATTTCAGACAGTGTTTAACAGCCATCCACTGACAAGGATATCTCTTAACTCATTGAGTGCCAAGGACGAGTATGTTCGTCAATTCAAATACTAACGTAGAGTGCCAAGGACGAGTATGTTCGTCAATTGCGTTTTTTGACGGTGGGACGTGGATCAAAGCCTCTTACATCTCCTATAAAAATATGGGAGCTATTGAATGTGTATAACCTATTTTATAGAGCACTGGGGAACAGGAGCGATACATGGCTTCCTGATCAGACTAGCAGACCAACATGGCAGAGAGGGGGGGGGGGGGCCTGCGCACCTGAAATGCCACGGATATAATCTCTAAGCCACTCCCACTTCCTGTTTGATCCTCTGATGCAAAGACGTAAATTGACATATTATAATTAAACAAGGGGGTCCCTGACAATCACATGTCAATCACATATCACTCTGTAACAATATATATATACTGTATATATAATGATAATAATAATCATAATTTCAGCCAGTAAGTACAGTTTGAACCAATACCTTTTAACTTGAAGAGCGCGGTGTTATTATTATTTTATTTTTGGGGGGGGGGGCGGGGGTAATGAATTTACATTTTGGGCTCATGATCATTATGAACCCCCCCCCCCCTATATATATTATAATAAGATACAGGCCCCCAGGGCAGAAATACAGTATGGAGAAAAGGGTAGGATTCTAAATGGGTGTTAAACACCTGTGACATCACTTGTTGCTGGACATTCTGCTGGGGCTGACATCACAGGTGTACAGGTTCCATTTCAGGAACAGTTTTTACACAAACAAGTCTTGATGCAGCTATGTGTAATTAAAGGAAGGCTTTGCCGATTTTCAACCCACTTTGCATCAGTTTACAATCTCCGTAATATAAGCAGATGGACAGTGTTTACCTTCTCTATATATTCTCTATATATTTTCTGCATTGAGAAATCCTCCCCCGCCTGCTGGCATGGGTCATTAACGCTTGTTAAGGTTTTCAATTCGATTCTCCCTGGATGTGTGCATATAGAAAAAATAAACAATCTGTAGTTGGAACAGCCGCCCTCAAGCACAACATCTGTTAATTTTGCTGAAATATTCTGGACTTACTCATTACTGCTTTGCAACAAACTTATAAATCAGTGGAGATGTTTAAAAAAACATTCCATGTCCTCATTAAGTTGATGTAAAATCGTGCATGAATTGTAAACCCACTCCAGTTTTAAGATATTCCTACTTCACCAGCTGATCTGAATCATTTTCTACTTCCTACCAGGTGTATTCTATTGAAGATGGCCTGAAAACCTTTGACTTCCTGTCACATGACTGTATGACACTAGTTGTCGGGCAATTTGGTGGAGATGTTGCCATTGTGGATAGGCGCACCCCAGGGTAACATACTGCCATCTTCTTCAACTGTTGTATTAATGATTTAAAAAATGCAGCACTTCTCTATTCTTTACCATCTCTCTTCATCATGTTGAATGTCAGTAAGCATGAAGAGTGCTAACCGCCTGCTCTCTTTTTTTATTAATCATAAACAACATTGTCAGAAACATGCATAATGTTTTCCAGACTGGTACAAAGCTGCTTCTAATCTCTTAATGTTTTTAATTTCTCTGCAGCAACTCCCATGAGTCCCTCCACACCCTCTACACCCTCAACCCCAAGAGCCTTCACTGTGTTAGCGTCCATCCACTAAACAAGCAGTACTTTGCAGTGGCCGAGAGCAGGTATGACTCATATCTTTGATTAATTTATATTTTCTCCAGAGCAGTAATCACTTTGATCATTTGTTTTCTAAAGTTGTTAAATTGGATTGCCTGCTTGTAGTCAGTTCAGCTGTAGTCTGTCCAGTCTATAAATAGTCCAAACTAATTTTCCTTCTTCTCTGCAGGCTTGTGAGTATTTACGATAGCCGCTGTCTGAAGAAGACCGAGAGCCAGGCGGTCTGCCAGCTGCACGGCCACTCTTTAAGCATAACCAGTGCTTATTTCTCCCCTAGTACAGGGAACAGAGTGCTCAGCTCCTGTATGGACAACACGATTAGGTGGGGCTGACACAGCTTAAAGCACTTGCACTGCACTACTTGTTTTGGAATTACATCTCTAAATTGAATGTGCATTTTCTTTTCTTTTTCCATAGGATATATGACACCTCAGCAATGACCACCACAGCTCCTTTGCTGACTTCCATCGGGTACATCCACTCACTTGAACATAGCCTCTCAGTGTGGGAAAGTCATTATGTGACAGATGTCCCGGCACACACGGTTTAAGAAAAAATATCTTATTATACAAGCAAGGTGATGAACGTTTCGCCTAGAAGGCTTCTAGGCGAAACGTTCATCACCTTGCTTGCCCACAATAAATAAGATATTTTTTCTTAAACCGCGTGTGCCGGGACATCTGTCACCTACTAGTATCCTCCGACCCAGGCACCCGTATACTTTTTATATATCTTTATGGGAGTCGTGCTTGCTAACTGTTTTTCCAAAGTCATTATGTTACCTGATCAGGGGAGGGGAAATCAGGAAAGCTGTCTCAATCTATAGCCCCTTTAACACAGACTGTGAAAGCCGCGTTCGTTGCAGCGTTATGTCTCGCCTCCTGCAGTGTTTCCCCTAGAAAGATTTTCAGGCCTGGAGGGATTTCGAAATGTACCTCGACCGCAACGGTGGGGCCCCTCGCTGGTGACGCTAAACTTTTAGCTAACCTGTTCGCATCTATGTTCGCAATGGCATCCCAAGTATCATCATACTATTATGGGATGCGATGCGAACATTTGTATTATGGGATGAGCGTTTCGCAGTACTGTATTTAAATGCTGCTACATGTAAGGAAAACTAAGCTTAAGCTTAAGTAGGGACACTCTGGAGTTAACGTGACGCCACTTACTGTACTTACTGACTGCTGTAGGCTACAGTAAGTACAGTGGCGTCATGTTATGGGGCTAGAGTTAACGTTACTCCTGCTGTTTTACTGGGGGTCGGAGCTCGCTCTCTTAACGCCAAACTCAATGCCAAAACCTGTCCGTTTACTGTTGTCTTGCTTGTCACTAAGACAAGTGCTATACGAGGGATCAGCCGAGCAGTATTTTGGTAAACAAACCGCGTCACTGGGTGGCAACGGCAATGGAACCTAGTTCCATTAGCGCCAAGTGGCGCGAGGCGTGAGTGTCTGACTCTAGCCCTGGTGTGACAGCCTAAGTTTATTTATTTGTTGGACAGGCACAGTGGAGATTAAAAGATGGTAAAAAAGCAAAGAAGGGTAGTTTTCATCCGCCGGAGACTTCAGTGTTTCATTGTGGAGTTGTTGAATATGCGGACAGAAGTGCACAACAGCTGCTGCAGGAAGTAAACAACAATCACACGCACAGTAAACAACAATCACACGCACGCATATTGTATGGAGACAGGATAGTGGAGCGACCAGTTAGGCTGTCACACCGGCTAACTTTGTTTACTAGTAGGGAAATATGCATATTTGTAAATTGAAACAGAATCTGATAGATTCCTTTGCTATCGATTTAGCAGTTACTCTCCCTTCAGGTCTCATCCTGTATTATCCACAGATTTTTCACCTGCCTGTTGATCTTTTGTCGTTTATCATCCTCATTTCTATAATTGATCATTTGGTCGAAATCTGTGATGTCTGTGGTAGTCTGCGTCATGTCCGTTGTTGTAGAACTCATTAGCAAAACAACTGTACATCAACTTGTGAATTTCTTCCTATTGAAATGTTGCAATTGCAAGTGTGAGACACTGTGTGTGTGTGTGTGTGTGTGTGTGTGTCTGGGGGGGGGTTACACATTTTGTCGACATTTGTCGACTACAATACTTGGTGACAGATGTGCCAGGGACCTACGGTTTTAAGATATCAGTATGTTTTAATGAGAAAATTCATACGTACTCATCTCTCCTTATCCAGATTCATCTGCAGCCTGCCAGCTCGTCTGACAGCGAGGGCAGTAACGCTGGCGGAGGCAGCGAGGAGGAGGAGGAGCAAGAAGCTGTGGTGCCTCAGAAAGCTGACTCGGCGGAGCAGTGAAGCGGAAGCTGCCCCCTGCTAAGGTAACTGTAGTCTTTTAATTTCAGACAGTGTTTAACAGCCATCCACTGACAAGGATATCTCTTAACTCATTGAGTGCCAAGGACGAGTATGTTCGTCAATTCAAATACTAACGTAGAGTGCCAAGGACGAGTATGTTCGTCAATTGCGTTTTTTGACGGTGGGACGTGGATCAAAGCCTCTTACATCTCCTATAAAAATATGGGAGCTATTGAATGTGTATAACCTATTTTATAGAGCACTGGGGAACAGGAGCGATACATGGCTTCCTGATCAGACTAGCAGACCAACATGGCAGAGAGGGGGGGGGGGGGCCTGCGCACCTGAAATGCCACGGATATAATCTCTAAGCCACTCCCACTTCCTGTTTGATCCTCTGATGCAAAGACGTAAATTGACATATTATAATTAAACAAGGGGGTCCCTGACAATCACATGTCAATCACATATCACTCTGTAACAATATATATATACTGTATATATAATGATAATAATAATCATAATTTCAGCCAGTAAGTACAGTTTGAACCAATACCTTTTAACTTGAAGAGCGCGGTGTTATTATTATTTTATTTTTGGGGGGGGGGCGGGGGTAATGAATTTACATTTTGGGCTCATGATCATTATGAACCCCCCCCCCCTATATATATTATAATAAGATACAGGCCCCCAGGGCAGAAATACAGTATGGAGAAAAGGGTAGGATTCTAAATGGGTGTTAAACACCTGTGACATCACTTGTTGCTGGACATTCTGCTGGGGCTGACATCACAGGTGTACAGGTTCCATTTCAGGAACAGTTTTTACACAAACAAGTCTTGATGCAGCTATGTGTAATTAAAGGAAGGCTTTGCCGATTTTCAACCCACTTTGCATCAGTTTACAATCTCCGTAATATAAGCAGATGGACAGTGTTTACCTTCTCTATATATTCTCTATATATTTTCTGCATTGAGAAATCCTCCCCCGCCTGCTGGCATGGGTCATTAACGCTTGTTAAGGTTTTCAATTCGATTCTCCCTGGATGTGTGCATATAGAAAAAATAAACAATCTGTAGTTGGAACAGCCGCCCTCAAGCACAACATCTGTTAATTTTGCTGAAATATTCTGGACTTACTCATTACTGCTTTGCAACAAACTTATAAATCAGTGGAGATGTTTAAAAAAACATTCCATGTCCTCATTAAGTTGATGTAAAATCGTGCATGAATTGTAAACCCACTCCAGTTTTAAGATATTCCTACTTCACCAGCTGATCTGAATCATTTTCTACTTCCTACCAGGTGTATTCTATTGAAGATGGCCTGAAAACCTTTGACTTCCTGTCACATGACTGTATGACACTAGTTGTCGGGCAATTTGGTGGAGATGTTGCCATTGTGGATAGGCGCACCCCAGGGTAACATACTGCCATCTTCTTCAACTGTTGTATTAATGATTTAAAAAATGCAGCACTTCTCTATTCTTTACCATCTCTCTTCATCATGTTGAATGTCAGTAAGCATGAAGAGTGCTAACCGCCTGCTCTCTTTTTTTATTAATCATAAACAACATTGTCAGAAACATGCATAATGTTTTCCAGACTGGTACAAAGCTGCTTCTAATCTCTTAATGTTTTTAATTTCTCTGCAGCAACTCCCATGAGTCCCTCCACACCCTCTACACCCTCAACCCCAAGAGCCTTCACTGTGTTAGCGTCCATCCACTAAACAAGCAGTACTTTGCAGTGGCCGAGAGCAGGTATGACTCATATCTTTGATTAATTTATATTTTCTCCAGAGCAGTAATCACTTTGATCATTTGTTTTCTAAAGTTGTTAAATTGGATTGCCTGCTTGTAGTCAGTTCAGCTGTAGTCTGTCCAGTCTATAAATAGTCCAAACTAATTTTCCTTCTTCTCTGCAGGCTTGTGAGTATTTACGATAGCCGCTGTCTGAAGAAGACCGAGAGCCAGGCGGTCTGCCAGCTGCACGGCCACTCTTTAAGCATAACCAGTGCTTATTTCTCCCCTAGTACAGGGAACAGAGTGCTCAGCTCCTGTATGGACAACACGATTAGGTGGGGCTGACACAGCTTAAAGCACTTGCACTGCACTACTTGTTTTGGAATTACATCTCTAAATTGAATGTGCATTTTCTTTTCTTTTTCCATAGGATATATGACACCTCAGCAATGACCACCACAGCTCCTTTGCTGACTTCCATCGGGTACATCCACTCACTTGAACATAGCCTCTCAGTGTGGGAAAGTCATTATGTGACAGATGTCCCGGCACACACGGTTTAAGAAAAAATATCTTATTATACAAGCAAGGTGATGAACGTTTCGCCTAGAAGGCTTCTAGGCGAAACGTTCATCACCTTGCTTGCCCACAATAAATAAGATATTTTTTCTTAAACCGCGTGTGCCGGGACATCTGTCACCTACTAGTATCCTCCGACCCAGGCACCCGTATACTTTTTATATATCTTTATGGGAGTCGTGCTTGCTAACTGTTTTTCCAAAGTCATTATGTTACCTGATCAGGGGAGGGGAAATCAGGAAAGCTGTCTCAATCTATAGCCCCTTTAACACAGACTGTGAAAGCCGCGTTCGTTGCAGCGTTATGTCTCGCCTCCTGCAGTGTTTCCCCTAGAAAGATTTTCAGGCCTGGAGGGATTTCGAAATGTACCTCGACCGCAACGGTGGGGCCCCTCGCTGGTGACGCTAAACTTTTAGCTAACCTGTTCGCATCTATGTTCGCAATGGCATCCCAAGTATCATCATACTATTATGGGATGCGATGCGAACATTTGTATTATGGGATGAGCGTTTCGCAGTACTGTATTTAAATGCTGCTACATGTAATGAAAACTAAGCTTAAGCTTAAGTAGGGACACTCTGGAGTTAACGTGACGCCACTTACTGTACTTACTGACTGCTGTAGGCTACAGTAAGTACAGTGGTGTCATGTTATGGGGCTAGAGTTAACGTTACTCCTGCTGTTTTACTGGGGGTCGGAGCTCGCTCTCTTAACGCCAAACTCAATGCCAAAACCTGTCCGTTTACTGTTGTCTTGCTTGTCACTAAGACAAGTGCTATACGAGGGATCAGCCGAGCAGTATTTTGGTAAACAAACCGCGTCACTGGGTGGCAACGGCAATGGAACCTAGTTCCATTAGCGCCAAGTGGCGCGAGGCGTGAGTGTCTGACTCTAGCCCTGGTGTGACAGCCTAAGTTTATTTATTTGTTGGACAGGCACAGTGGAGATTAAAAGATGGTAAAAAAGCAAAGAAGGGTAGTTTTCATCCGCCGGAGACTTCAGTGTTTCATTGTGGAGTTGTTGAATATGCGGACAGAAGTGCACAACAGCTGCTGCAGGAAGTAAACAACAATCACACGCACAGTAAACAACAATCACACGCACGCATATTGTATGGAGACAGGATAGTGGAGCGACCAGTTAGGCTGTCACACCGGCTAACTTTGTTTACTAGTAGGGAAATATGCATATTTGTAAATTGAAACAGAATCTGATAGATTCCTTTGCTATCGATTTAGCAGTTACTCTCCCTTCAGGTCTCATCCTGTATTATCCACAGATTTTTCACCTGCCTGTTGATCTTTTGTCGTTTATCATCCTCATTTCTATAATTGATCATTTGGTCGAAATCTGTGATGTCTGTGGTAGTCTGCGTCATGTCCGTTGTTGTAGAACTCATTAGCAAAACAACTGTACATCAACTTGTGAATTTCTTCCTATTGAAATGTTGCAATTGCAAGTGTGAGACACTGTGTGTGTGTGTGTGTGTGTGTGTGTGTCTGGGGGGGGGTTACACATTTTGTCGACATTTGTCGACTACAATACTTGGTGACAGATGTGCCAGGGACCTACGGTTTTAAGATATCAGTATGTTTTAATGAGAAAATTCATACGTACTCATCTCTCCTTATCCAGATTCATCTGCAGCCTGCCAGCTCGTCTGACAGCGAGGGCAGTAACGCTGGCGGAGGCAGCGAGGAGGAGGAGGAGCAAGAAGCTGTGGTGCCTCAGAAAGCTGACTCGGCGGAGCAGTGAAGCGGAAGCTGCCCCCTGCTAAGGTAACTGTAGTCTTTTAATTTCAGACAGTGTTTAACAGCCATCCACTGACAAGGATATCTCTTAACTCATTGAGTGCCAAGGACGAGTATGTTCGTCAATTCAAATACTAACGTAGAGTGCCAAGGACGAGTATGTTCGTCAATTGCGTTTTTTGACGGTGGGACGTGGATCAAAGCCTCTTACATCTCCTATAAAAATATGGGAGCTATTGAATGTGTATAACCTATTTTATAGAGCACTGGGGAACAGGAGCGATACATGGCTTCCTGATCAGACTAGCAGACCAACATGGCAGAGAGGGGGGGGGGGGGCCTGCGCACCTGAAATGCCACGGATATAATCTCTAAGCCACTCCCACTTCCTGTTTGATCCTCTGATGCAAAGACGTAAATTGACATATTATAATTAAACAAGGGGGTCCCTGACAATCACATGTCAATCACATATCACTCTGTAACAATATATATATACTGTATATATAATGATAATAATAATCATAATTTCAGCCAGTAAGTACAGTTTGAACCAATACCTTTTAACTTGAAGAGCGCGGTGTTATTATTATTTTATTTTTGGGGGGGGGGCGGGGGTAATGAATTTACATTTTGGGCTCATGATCATTATGAACCCCCCCCCCCTATATATATTATAATAAGATACAGGCCCCCAGGGCAGAAATACAGTATGGAGAAAAGGGTAGGATTCTAAATGGGTGTTAAACACCTGTGACATCACTTGTTGCTGGACATTCTGCTGGGGCTGACATCACAGGTGTACAGGTTCCATTTCAGGAACAGTTTTTACACAAACAAGTCTTGATGCAGCTATGTGTAATTAAAGGAAGGCTTTGCCGATTTTCAACCCACTTTGCATCAGTTTACAATCTCCGTAATATAAGCAGATGGACAGTGTTTACCTTCTCTATATATTCTCTATATATTTTCTGCATTGAGAAATCCTCCCCCGCCTGCTGGCATGGGTCATTAACGCTTGTTAAGGTTTTCAATTCGATTCTCCCTGGATGTGTGCATATAGAAAAAATAAACAATCTGTAGTTGGAACAGCCGCCCTCAAGCACAACATCTGTTAATTTTGCTGAAATATTCTGGACTTACTCATTACTGCTTTGCAACAAACTTATAAATCAGTGGAGATGTTTAAAAAAACATTCCATGTCCTCATTAAGTTGATGTAAAATCGTGCATGAATTGTAAACCCACTCCAGTTTTAAGATATTCCTACTTCACCAGCTGATCTGAATCATTTTCTACTTCCTACCAGGTGTATTCTATTGAAGATGGCCTGAAAACCTTTGACTTCCTGTCACATGACTGTATGACACTAGTTGTCGGGCAATTTGGTGGAGATGTTGCCATTGTGGATAGGCGCACCCCAGGGTAACATACTGCCATCTTCTTCAACTGTTGTATTAATGATTTAAAAAATGCAGCACTTCTCTATTCTTTACCATCTCTCTTCATCATGTTGAATGTCAGTAAGCATGAAGAGTGCTAACCGCCTGCTCTCTTTTTTTATTAATCATAAACAACATTGTCAGAAACATGCATAATGTTTTCCAGACTGGTACAAAGCTGCTTCTAATCTCTTAATGTTTTTAATTTCTCTGCAGCAACTCCCATGAGTCCCTCCACACCCTCTACACCCTCAACCCCAAGAGCCTTCACTGTGTTAGCGTCCATCCACTAAACAAGCAGTACTTTGCAGTGGCCGAGAGCAGGTATGACTCATATCTTTGATTAATTTATATTTTCTCCAGAGCAGTAATCACTTTGATCATTTGTTTTCTAAAGTTGTTAAATTGGATTGCCTGCTTGTAGTCAGTTCAGCTGTAGTCTGTCCAGTCTATAAATAGTCCAAACTAATTTTCCTTCTTCTCTGCAGGCTTGTGAGTATTTACGATAGCCGCTGTCTGAAGAAGACCGAGAGCCAGGCGGTCTGCCAGCTGCACGGCCACTCTTTAAGCATAACCAGTGCTTATTTCTCCCCTAGTACAGGGAACAGAGTGCTCAGCTCCTGTATGGACAACACGATTAGGTGGGGCTGACACAGCTTAAAGCACTTGCACTGCACTACTTGTTTTGGAATTACATCTCTAAATTGAATGTGCATTTTCTTTTCTTTTTCCATAGGATATATGACACCTCAGCAATGACCACCACAGCTCCTTTGCTGACTTCCATCGGGTACATCCACTCACTTGAACATAGCCTCTCAGTGTGGGAAAGTCATTATGTGACAGATGTCCCGGCACACACGGTTTAAGAAAAAATATCTTATTATACAAGCAAGGTGATGAACGTTTCGCCTAGAAGGCTTCTAGGCGAAACGTTCATCACCTTGCTTGCCCACAATAAATAAGATATTTTTTCTTAAACCGCGTGTGCCGGGACATCTGTCACCTACTAGTATCCTCCGACCCAGGCACCCGTATACTTTTTATATATCTTTATGGGAGTCGTGCTTGCTAACTGTTTTTCCAAAGTCATTATGTTACCTGATCAGGGGAGGGGAAATCAGGAAAGCTGTCTCAATCTATAGCCCCTTTAACACAGACTGTGAAAGCCGCGTTCGTTGCAGCGTTATGTCTCGCCTCCTGCAGTGTTTCCCCTAGAAAGATTTTCAGGCCTGGAGGGATTTCGAAATGTACCTCGACCGCAACGGTGGGGCCCCTCGCTGGTGACGCTAAACTTTTAGCTAACCTGTTCGCATCTATGTTCGCAATGGCATCCCAAGTATCATCATACTATTATGGGATGCGATGCGAACATTTGTATTATGGGATGAGCGTTTCGCAGTACTGTATTTAAATGCTGCTACATGTAATGAAAACTAAGCTTAAGCTTAAGTAGGGACACTCTGGAGTTAACGTGACGCCACTTACTGTACTTACTGACTGCTGTAGGCTACAGTAAGTACAGTGGCGTCATGTTATGGGGCTAGAGTTAACGTTACTCCTGCTGTTTTACTGGGGGTCGGAGCTCGCTCTCTTAACGCCAAACTCAATGCCAAAACCTGTCCGTTTACTGTTGTCTTGCTTGTCACTAAGACAAGTGCTATACGAGGGATCAGCCGAGCAGTATTTTGGTAAACAAACCGCGTCACTGGGTGGCAACGGCAATGGAACCTAGTTCCATTAGCGCCAAGTGGCGCGAGGCGTGAGTGTCTGACTCTAGCCCTGGTGTGACAGCCTAAGTTTATTTATTTGTTGGACAGGCACAGTGGAGATTAAAAGATGGTAAAAAAGCAAAGAAGGGTAGTTTTCATCCGCCGGAGACTTCAGTGTTTCATTGTGGAGTTGTTGAATATGCGGACAGAAGTGCACAACAGCTGCTGCAGGAAGTAAACAACAATCACACGCACAGTAAACAACAATCACACGCACGCATATTGTATGGAGACAGGATAGTGGAGCGACCAGTTAGGCTGTCACACCGGCTAACTTTGTTTACTAGTAGGGAAATATGCATATTTGTAAATTGAAACAGAATCTGATAGATTCCTTTGCTATCGATTTAGCAGTTACTCTCCCTTCAGGTCTCATCCTGTATTATCCACAGATTTTTCACCTGCCTGTTGATCTTTTGTCGTTTATCATCCTCATTTCTATAATTGATCATTTGGTCGAAATCTGTGATGTCTGTGGTAGTCTGCGTCATGTCCGTTGTTGTAGAACTCATTAGCAAAACAACTGTACATCAACTTGTGAATTTCTTCCTATTGAAATGTTGCAATTGCAAGTGTGAGACACTGTGTGTGTGTGTGTGTGTGTGTGTGTGTCTGGGGGGCGGTTACACATTTTGTCGACATTTGTCGACTACAATACTTGGTGACAGATGTGCCAGGGACCTACGGTTTTAAGATATCAGTATGTTTTAATGAGAAAATTCATACGTACTCATCTCTCCTTATCCAGATTCATCTGCAGCCTGCCAGCTCGTCTGACAGCGAGGGCAGTAACGCTGGCGGAGGCAGCGAGGAGGAGGAGGAGCAAGAAGCTGTGGTGCCTCAGAAAGCTGACTCGGCGGAGCAGTGAAGCGGAAGCTGCCCCCTGCTAAGGTAACTGTAGTCTTTTAATTTCAGACAGTGTTTAACAGCCATCCACTGACAAGGATATCTCTTAACTCATTGAGTGCCAAGGACGAGTATGTTCGTCAATTCAAATACTAACGTAGAGTGCCAAGGACGAGTATGTTCGTCAATTGCGTTTTTTGACGGTGGGACGTGGATCAAAGCCTCTTACATCTCCTATAAAAATATGGGAGCTATTGAATGTGTATAACCTATTTTATAGAGCACTGGGGAACAGGAGCGATACATGGCTTCCTGATCAGACTAGCAGACCAACATGGCAGAGAGGGGGGGGGGGGGCCTGCGCACCTGAAATGCCACGGATATAATCTCTAAGCCACTCCCACTTCCTGTTTGATCCTCTGATGCAAAGACGTAAATTGACATATTATAATTAAACAAGGGGGTCCCTGACAATCACATGTCAATCACATATCACTCTGTAACAATATATATATACTGTATATATAATGATAATAATAATCATAATTTCAGCCAGTAAGTACAGTTTGAACCAATACCTTTTAACTTGAAGAGCGCGGTGTTATTATTATTTTATTTTTGGGGGGGGGGGCGGGGGTAATGAATTTACATTTTGGGCTCATGATCATTATGAACCCCCCCCCCCTATATATATTATAATAAGATACAGGCCCCCAGGGCAGAAATACAGTATGGAGAAAAGGGTAGGATTCTAAATGGGTGTTAAACACCTGTGACATCACTTGTTGCTGGACATTCTGCTGGGGCTGACATCACAGGTGTACAGGTTCCATTTCAGGAACAGTTTTTACACAAACAAGTCTTGATGCAGCTATGTGTAATTAAAGGAAGGCTTTGCCGATTTTCAACCCACTTTGCATCAGTTTACAATCTCCGTAATATAAGCAGATGGACAGTGTTTACCTTCTCTATATATTCTCTATATATTTTCTGCATTGAGAAATCCTCCCCCGCCTGCTGGCATGGGTCATTAACGCTTGTTAAGGTTTTCAATTCGATTCTCCCTGGATGTGTGCATATAGAAAAAATAAACAATCTGTAGTTGGAACAGCCGCCCTCAAGCACAACATCTGTTAATTTTGCTGAAATATTCTGGACTTACTCATTACTGCTTTGCAACAAACTTATAAATCAGTGGAGATGTTTAAAAAAACATTCCATGTCCTCATTAAGTTGATGTAAAATCGTGCATGAATTGTAAACCCACTCCAGTTTTAAGATATTCCTACTTCACCAGCTGATCTGAATCATTTTCTACTTCCTACCAGGTGTATTCTATTGAAGATGGCCTGAAAACCTTTGACTTCCTGTCACATGACTGTATGACACTAGTTGTCGGGCAATTTGGTGGAGATGTTGCCATTGTGGATAGGCGCACCCCAGGGTAACATACTGCCATCTTCTTCAACTGTTGTATTAATGATTTAAAAAATGCAGCACTTCTCTATTCTTTACCATCTCTCTTCATCATGTTGAATGTCAGTAAGCATGAAGAGTGCTAACCGCCTGCTCTCTTTTTTTATTAATCATAAACAACATTGTCAGAAACATGCATAATGTTTTCCAGACTGGTACAAAGCTGCTTCTAATCTCTTAATGTTTTTAATTTCTCTGCAGCAACTCCCATGAGTCCCTCCACACCCTCTACACCCTCAACCCCAAGAGCCTTCACTGTGTTAGCGTCCATCCACTAAACAAGCAGTACTTTGCAGTGGCCGAGAGCAGGTATGACTCATATCTTTGATTAATTTATATTTTCTCCAGAGCAGTAATCACTTTGATCATTTGTTTTCTAAAGTTGTTAAATTGGATTGCCTGCTTGTAGTCAGTTCAGCTGTAGTCTGTCCAGTCTATAAATAGTCCAAACTAATTTTCCTTCTTCTCTGCAGGCTTGTGAGTATTTACGATAGCCGCTGTCTGAAGAAGACCGAGAGCCAGGCGGTCTGCCAGCTGCACGGCCACTCTTTAAGCATAACCAGTGCTTATTTCTCCCCTAGTACAGGGAACAGAGTGCTCAGCTCCTGTATGGACAACACGATTAGGTGGGGCTGACACAGCTTAAAGCACTTGCACTGCACTACTTGTTTTGGAATTACATCTCTAAATTGAATGTGCATTTTCTTTTCTTTTTCCATAGGATATATGACACCTCAGCAATGACCACCACAGCTCCTTTGCTGACTTCCATCGGGTACATCCACTCACTTGAACATAGCCTCTCAGTGTGGGAAAGTCATTATGTGACAGATGTCCCGGCACACACGGTTTAAGAAAAAATATCTTATTATACAAGCAAGGTGATGAACGTTTCGCCTAGAAGGCTTCTAGGCGAAACGTTCATCACCTTGCTTGCCCACAATAAATAAGATATTTTTTCTTAAACCGCGTGTGCCGGGACATCTGTCACCTACTAGTATCCTCCGACCCAGGCACCCGTATACTTTTTATATATCTTTATGGGAGTCGTGCTTGCTAACTGTTTTTCCAAAGTCATTATGTTACCTGATCAGGGGAGGGGAAATCAGGAAAGCTGTCTCAATCTATAGCCCCTTTAACACAGACTGTGAAAGCCGCGTTCGTTGCAGCGTTATGTCTCGCCTCCTGCAGTGTTTCCCCTAGAAAGATTTTCAGGCCTGGAGGGATTTCGAAATGTACCTCGACCGCAACGGTGGGGCCCCTCGCTGGTGACGCTAAACTTTTAGCTAACCTGTTCGCATCTATGTTCGCAATGGCATCCCAAGTATCATCATACTATTATGGGATGCGATGCGAACATTTGTATTATGGGATGAGCGTTTCGCAGTACTGTATTTAAATGCTGCTACATGTAATGAAAACTAAGCTTAAGCTTAAGTAGGGACACTCTGGAGTTAACGTGACGCCACTTACTGTACTTACTGACTGCTGTAGGCTACAGTAAGTACAGTGGCGTCATGTTATGGGGCTAGAGTTAACGTTACTCCTGCTGTTTTACTGGGGGTCGGAGCTCGCTCTCTTAACGCCAAACTCAATGCCAAAACCTGTCCGTTTACTGTTGTCTTGCTTGTCACTAAGACAAGTGCTATACGAGGGATCAGCCGAGCAGTATTTTGGTAAACAAACCGCGTCACTGGGTGGCAACGGCAATGGAACCTAGTTCCATTAGCGCCAAGTGGCGCGAGGCGTGAGTGTCTGACTCTAGCCCTGGTGTGACAGCCTAAGTTTATTTATTTGTTGGACAGGCACAGTGGAGATTAAAAGATGGTAAAAAAGCAAAGAAGGGTAGTTTTCATCCGCCGGAGACTTCAGTGTTTCATTGTGGAGTTGTTGAATATGCGGACAGAAGTGCACAACAGCTGCTGCAGGAAGTAAACAACAATCACACGCACAGTAAACAACAATCACACGCACGCATATTGTATGGAGACAGGATAGTGGAGCGACCAGTTAGGCTGTCACACCGGCTAACTTTGTTTACTAGTAGGGAAATATGCATATTTGTAAATTGAAACAGAATCTGATAGATTCCTTTGCTATCGATTTAGCAGTTACTCTCCCTTCAGGTCTCATCCTGTATTATCCACAGATTTTTCACCTGCCTGTTGATCTTTTGTCGTTTATCATCCTCATTTCTATAATTGATCATTTGGTCGAAATCTGTGATGTCTGTGGTAGTCTGCGTCATGTCCGTTGTTGTAGAACTCATTAGCAAAACAACTGTACATCAACTTGTGAATTTCTTCCTATTGAAATGTTGCAATTGCAAGTGTGAGACACTGTGTGTGTGTGTGTGTGTGTGTGTGTGTCTGGGGGGGGGTTACACATTTTGTCGACATTTGTCGACTACAATACTTGGTGACAGATGTGCCAGGGACCTACGGTTTTAAGATATCAGTATGTTTTAATGAGAAAATTCATACGTACTCATCTCTCCTTATCCAGATTCATCTGCAGCCTGCCAGCTCGTCTGACAGCGAGGGCAGTAACGCTGGCGGAGGCAGCGAGGAGGAGGAGGAGCAAGAAGCTGTGGTGCCTCAGAAAGCTGACTCGGCGGAGCAGTGAAGCGGAAGCTGCCCCCTGCTAAGGTAACTGTAGTCTTTTAATTTCAGACAGTGTTTAACAGCCATCCACTGACAAGGATATCTCTTAACTCATTGAGTGCCAAGGACGAGTATGTTCGTCAATTCAAATACTAACGTAGAGTGCCAAGGACGAGTATGTTCGTCAATTGCGTTTTTTGACGGTGGGACGTGGATCAAAGCCTCTTACATCTCCTATAAAAATATGGGAGCTATTGAATGTGTATAACCTATTTTATAGAGCACTGGGGAACAGGAGCGATACATGGCTTCCTGATCAGACTAGCAGACCAACATGGCAGAGAGGGGGGGGGGGGGGCCTGCGCACCTGAAATGCCACGGATATAATCTCTAAGCCACTCCCACTTCCTGTTTGATCCTCTGATGCAAAGACGTAAATTGACATATTATAATTAAACAAGGGGGTCCCTGACAATCACATGTCAATCACATATCACTCTGTAACAATATATATATACTGTATATATAATGATAATAATAATCATAATTTCAGCCAGTAAGTACAGTTTGAACCAATACCTTTTAACTTGAAGAGCGCGGTGTTATTATTATTTTATTTTTGGGGGGGGGGGCGGGGGTAATGAATTTACATTTTGGGCTCATGATCATTATGAACCCCCCCCCCCCTATATATATTATAATAAGATACAGGCCCCCAGGGCAGAAATACAGTATGGAGAAAAGGGTAGGATTCTAAATGGGTGTTAAACACCTGTGACATCACTTGTTGCTGGACATTCTGCTGGGGCTGACATCACAGGTGTACAGGTTCCATTTCAGGAACAGTTTTTACACAAACAAGTCTTGATGCAGCTATGTGTAATTAAAGGAAGGCTTTGCCGATTTTCAACCCACTTTGCATCAGTTTACAATCTCCGTAATATAAGCAGATGGACAGTGTTTACCTTCTCTATATATTCTCTATATATTTTCTGCATTGAGAAATCCTCCCCCGCCTGCTGGCATGGGTCATTAACGCTTGTTAAGGTTTTCAATTCGATTCTCCCTGGATGTGTGCATATAGAAAAAATAAACAATCTGTAGTTGGAACAGCCGCCCTCAAGCACAACATCTGTTAATTTTGCTGAAATATTCTGGACTTACTCATTACTGCTTTGCAACAAACTTATAAATCAGTGGAGATGTTTAAAAAAACATTCCATGTCCTCATTAAGTTGATGTGAAATCGTGCATGAATTGTAAACCCACTCCAGTTTTAAGATATTCCTACTTCACCAGCTGATCTGAATCATTTTCTACTTCCTACCAGGTGTATTCTATTGAAGATGGCCTGAAAACCTTTGACTTCCTGTCACATGACTGTATGACACTAGTTGTCGGGCAATTTGGTGGAGATGTTGCCATTGTGGATAGGCGCACCCCAGGGTAACATACTGCCATCTTCTTCAACTGTTGTATTAATGATTTAAAAAATGCAGCACTTCTCTATTCTTTACCATCTCTCTTCATCATGTTGAATGTCAGTAAGCATGAAGAGTGCTAACCGCCTGCTCTCTTTTTTTATTAATCATAAACAACATTGTCAGAAACATGCATAATGTTTTCCAGACTGGTACAAAGCTGCTTCTAATCTCTTAATGTTTTTAATTTCTCTGCAGCAACTCCCATGAGTCCCTCCACACCCTCTACACCCTCAACCCCAAGAGCCTTCACTGTGTTAGCGTCCATCCACTAAACAAGCAGTACTTTGCAGTGGCCGAGAGCAGGTATGACTCATATCTTTGATTAATTTATATTTTCTCCAGAGCAGTAATCACTTTGATCATTTGTTTTCTAAAGTTGTTAAATTGGATTGCCTGCTTGTAGTCAGTTCAGCTGTAGTCTGTCCAGTCTATAAATAGTCCAAACTAATTTTCCTTCTTCTCTGCAGGCTTGTGAGTATTTACGATAGCCGCTGTCTGAAGAAGACCGAGAGCCAGGCGGTCTGCCAGCTGCACGGCCACTCTTTAAGCATAACCAGTGCTTATTTCTCCCCTAGTACAGGGAACAGAGTGCTCAGCTCCTGTATGGACAACACGATTAGGTGGGGCTGACACAGCTTAAAGCACTTGCACTGCACTACTTGTTTTGGAATTACATCTCTAAATTGAATGTGCATTTTCTTTTCTTTTTCCATAGGATATATGACACCTCAGCAATGACCACCACAGCTCCTTTGCTGACTTCCATCGGGTACATCCACTCACTTGAACATAGCCTCTCAGTGTGGGAAAGTCATTATGTGACAGATGTCCCGGCACACACGGTTTAAGAAAAAATATCTTATTATACAAGCAAGGTGATGAACGTTTCGCCTAGAAGGCTTCTAGGCGAAACGTTCATCACCTTGCTTGCCCACAATAAATAAGATATTTTTTCTTAAACCGCGTGTGCCGGGACATCTGTCACCTACTAGTATCCTCCGACCCAGGCACCCGTATACTTTTTATATATCTTTATGGGAGTCGTGCTTGCTAACTGTTTTTCCAAAGTCATTATGTTACCTGATCAGGGGAGGGGAAATCAGGAAAGCTGTCTCAATCTATAGCCCCTTTAACACAGACTGTGAAAGCCGCGTTCGTTGCAGCGTTATGTCTCGCCTCCTGCAGTGTTTCCCCTAGAAAGATTTTCAGGCCTGGAGGGATTTCGAAATGTACCTCGACCGCAACGGTGGGGCCCCTCGCTGGTGACGCTAAACTTTTAGCTAACCTGTTCGCATCTATGTTCGCAATGGCATCCCAAGTATCATCATACTATTATGGGATGCGATGCGAACATTTGTATTATGGGATGAGCGTTTCGCAGTACTGTATTTAAATGCTGCTACATGTAATGAAAACTAAGCTTAAGCTTAAGTAGGGACACTCTGGAGTTAACGTGACGCCACTTACTGTACTTACTGACTGCTGTAGGCTACAGTAAGTACAGTGGCGTCATGTTATGGGGCTAGAGTTAACGTTACTCCTGCTGTTTTACTGGGGGTCGGAGCTCGCTCTCTTAACGCCAAACTCAATGCCAAAACCTGTCCGTTTACTGTTGTCTTGCTTGTCACTAAGACAAGTGCTATACGAGGGATCAGCCGAGCAGTATTTTGGTAAACAAACCGCGTCACTGGGTGGCAACGGCAATGGAACCTAGTTCCATTAGCGCCAAGTGGCGCGAGGCGTGAGTGTCTGACTCTAGCCCTGGTGTGACAGCCTAAGTTTATTTATTTGTTGGACAGGCACAGTGGAGATTAAAAGATGGTAAAAAAGCAAAGAAGGGTAGTTTTCATCCGCCGGAGACTTCAGTGTTTCATTGTGGAGTTGTTGAATATGCGGACAGAAGTGCACAACAGCTGCTGCAGGAAGTAAACAACAATCACACGCACAGTAAACAACAATCACACGCACGCATATTGTATGGAGACAGGATAGTGGAGCGACCAGTTAGGCTGTCACACCGGCTAACTTTGTTTACTAGTAGGGAAATATGCATATTTGTAAATTGAAACAGAATCTGATAGATTCCTTTGCTATCGATTTAGCAGTTACTCTCCCTTCAGGTCTCATCCTGTATTATCCACAGATTTTTCACCTGCCTGTTGATCTTTTGTCGTTTATCATCCTCATTTCTATAATTGATCATTTGGTCGAAATCTGTGATGTCTGTGGTAGTCTGCGTCATGTCCGTTGTTGTAGAACTCATTAGCAAAACAACTGTACATCAACTTGTGAATTTCTTCCTATTGAAATGTTGCAATTGCAAGTGTGAGACACTGTGTGTGTGTGTGTGTGTGTGTGTGTGTCTGGGGGGGGGTTACACATTTTGTCGACATTTGTCGACTACAATACTTGGTGACAGATGTGCCAGGGACCTACGGTTTTAAGATATCAGTATGTTTTAATGAGAAAATTCATACGTACTCATCTCTCCTTATCCAGATTCATCTGCAGCCTGCCAGCTCGTCTGACAGCGAGGGCAGTAACGCTGGCGGAGGCAGCGAGGAGGAGGAGGAGCAAGAAGCTGTGGTGCCTCAGAAAGCTGACTCGGCGGAGCAGTGAAGCGGAAGCTGCCCCCTGCTAAGGTAACTGTAGTCTTTTAATTTCAGACAGTGTTTAACAGCCATCCACTGACAAGGATATCTCTTAACTCATTGAGTGCCAAGGACGAGTATGTTCGTCAATTCAAATACTAACGTAGAGTGCCAAGGACGAGTATGTTCGTCAATTGCGTTTTTTGACGGTGGGACGTGGATCAAAGCCTCTTACATCTCCTATAAAAATATGGGAGCTATTGAATGTGTATAACCTATTTTATAGAGCACTGGGGAACAGGAGCGATACATGGCTTCCTGATCAGACTAGCAGACCAACATGGCAGAGAGGGGGGGGGGGGGGCCTGCGCACCTGAAATGCCACGGATATAATCTCTAAGCCACTCCCACTTCCTGTTTGATCCTCTGATGCAAAGACGTAAATTGACATATTATAATTAAACAAGGGGGTCCCTGACAATCACATGTCAATCACATATCACTCTGTAACAATATATATATACTGTATATATAATGATAATAATAATCATAATTTCAGCCAGTAAGTACAGTTTGAACCAATACCTTTTAACTTGAAGAGCGCGGTGTTATTATTATTTTATTTTTGGGGGGGGGGGCGGGGGTAATGAATTTACATTTTGGGCTCATGATCATTATGAACCCCCCCCCCCCTATATATATTATAATAAGATACAGGCCCCCAGGGCAGAAATACAGTATGGAGAAAAGGGTAGGATTCTAAATGGGTGTTAAACACCTGTGACATCACTTGTTGCTGGACATTCTGCTGGGGCTGACATCACAGGTGTACAGGTTCCATTTCAGGAACAGTTTTTACACAAACAAGTCTTGATGCAGCTATGTGTAATTAAAGGAAGGCTTTGCCGATTTTCAACCCACTTTGCATCAGTTTACAATCTCCGTAATATAAGCAGATGGACAGTGTTTACCTTCTCTATATATTCTCTATATATTTTCTGCATTGAGAAATCCTCCCCCGCCTGCTGGCATGGGTCATTAACGCTTGTTAAGGTTTTCAATTCGATTCTCCCTGGATGTGTGCATATAGAAAAAATAAACAATCTGTAGTTGGAACAGCCGCCCTCAAGCACAACATCTGTTAATTTTGCTGAAATATTCTGGACTTACTCATTACTGCTTTGCAACAAACTTATAAATCAGTGGAGATGTTTAAAAAAACATTCCATGTCCTCATTAAGTTGATGTAAAATCGTGCATGAATTGTAAACCCACTCCAGTTTTAAGATATTCCTACTTCACCAGCTGATCTGAATCATTTTCTACTTCCTACCAGGTGTATTCTATTGAAGATGGCCTGAAAACCTTTGACTTCCTGTCACATGACTGTATGACACTAGTTGTCGGGCAATTTGGTGGAGATGTTGCCATTGTGGATAGGCGCACCCCAGGGTAACATACTGCCATCTTCTTCAACTGTTGTATTAATGATTTAAAAAATGCAGCACTTCTCTATTCTTTACCATCTCTCTTCATCATGTTGAATGTCAGTAAGCATGAAGAGTGCTAACCGCCTGCTCTCTTTTTTTATTAATCATAAACAACATTGTCAGAAACATGCATAATGTTTTCCAGACTGGTACAAAGCTGCTTCTAATCTCTTAATGTTTTTAATTTCTCTGCAGCAACTCCCATGAGTCCCTCCACACCCTCTACACCCTCAACCCCAAGAGCCTTCACTGTGTTAGCGTCCATCCACTAAACAAGCAGTACTTTGCAGTGGCCGAGAGCAGGTATGACTCATATCTTTGATTAATTTATATTTTCTCCAGAGCAGTAATCACTTTGATCATTTGTTTTCTAAAGTTGTTAAATTGGATTGCCTGCTTGTAGTCAGTTCAGCTGTAGTCTGTCCAGTCTATAAATAGTCCAAACTAATTTTCCTTCTTCTCTGCAGGCTTGTGAGTATTTACGATAGCCGCTGTCTGAAGAAGACCGAGAGCCAGGCGGTCTGCCAGCTGCACGGCCACTCTTTAAGCATAACCAGTGCTTATTTCTCCCCTAGTACAGGGAACAGAGTGCTCAGCTCCTGTATGGACAACACGATTAGGTGGGGCTGACACAGCTTAAAGCACTTGCACTGCACTACTTGTTTTGGAATTACATCTCTAAATTGAATGTGCATTTTCTTTTCTTTTTCCATAGGATATATGACACCTCAGCAATGACCACCACAGCTCCTTTGCTGACTTCCATCGGGTACATCCACTCACTTGAACATAGCCTCTCAGTGTGGGAAAGTCATTATGTGACAGATGTCCCGGCACACACGGTTTAAGAAAAAATATCTTATTATACAAGCAAGGTGATGAACGTTTCGCCTAGAAGGCTTCTAGGCGAAACGTTCATCACCTTGCTTGCCCACAATAAATAAGATATTTTTTCTTAAACCGCGTGTGCCGGGACATCTGTCACCTACTAGTATCCTCCGACCCAGGCACCCGTATACTTTTTATATATCTTTATGGGAGTCGTGCTTGCTAACTGTTTTTCCAAAGTCATTATGTTACCTGATCAGGGGAGGGGAAATCAGGAAAGCTGTCTCAATCTATAGCCCCTTTAACACAGACTGTGAAAGCCGCGTTCGTTGCAGCGTTATGTCTCGCCTCCTGCAGTGTTTCCCCTAGAAAGATTTTCAGGCCTGGAGGGATTTCGAAATGTACCTCGACCGCAACGGTGGGGCCCCTCGCTGGTGACGCTAAACTTTTAGCTAACCTGTTCGCATCTATGTTCGCAATGGCATCCCAAGTATCATCATACTATTATGGGATGCGATGCGAACATTTGTATTATGGGATGAGCGTTTCGCAGTACTGTATTTAAATGCTGCTACATGTAATGAAAACTAAGCTTAAGCTTAAGTAGGGACACTCTGGAGTTAACGTGACGCCACTTACTGTACTTACTGACTGCTGTAGGCTACAGTAAGTACAGTGGCGTCATGTTATGGGGCTAGAGTTAACGTTACTCCTGCTGTTTTACTGGGGGTCGGAGCTCGCTCTCTTAACGCCAAACTCAATGCCAAAACCTGTCCGTTTACTGTTGTCTTGCTTGTCACTAAGACAAGTGCTATACGAGGGATCAGCCGAGCAGTATTTTGGTAAACAAACCGCGTCACTGGGTGGCAACGGCAATGGAACCTAGTTCCATTAGCGCCAAGTGGCGCGAGGCGTGAGTGTCTGACTCTAGCCCTGGTGTGACAGCCTAAGTTTATTTATTTGTTGGACAGGCACAGTGGAGATTAAAAGATGGTAAAAAAGCAAAGAAGGGTAGTTTTCATCCGCCGGAGACTTCAGTGTTTCATTGTGGAGTTGTTGAATATGCGGACAGAAGTGCACAACAGCTGCTGCAGGAAGTAAACAACAATCACACGCACAGTAAACAACAATCACACGCACGCATATTGTATGGAGACAGGATAGTGGAGCGACCAGTTAGGCTGTCACACCGGCTAACTTTGTTTACTAGTAGGGAAATATGCATATTTGTAAATTGAAACAGAATCTGATAGATTCCTTTGCTATCGATTTAGCAGTTACTCTCCCTTCAGGTCTCATCCTGTATTATCCACAGATTTTTCACCTGCCTGTTGATCTTTTGTCGTTTATCATCCTCATTTCTATAATTGATCATTTGGTCGAAATCTGTGATGTCTGTGGTAGTCTGCGTCATGTCCGTTGTTGTAGAACTCATTAGCAAAACAACTGTACATCAACTTGTGAATTTCTTCCTATTGAAATGTTGCAATTGCAAGTGTGAGACACTGTGTGTGTGTGTGTGTGTGTGTGTGTCTGGGGGGGGGTTACACATTTTGTCGACATTTGTCGACTACAATACTTGGTGACAGATGTGCCAGGGACCTACGGTTTTAAGATATCAGTATGTTTTAATGAGAAAATTCATACGTACTCATCTCTCCTTATCCAGATTCATCTGCAGCCTGCCAGCTCGTCTGACAGCGAGGGCAGTAACGCTGGCGGAGGCAGCGAGGAGGAGGAGGAGCAAGAAGCTGTGGTGCCTCAGAAAGCTGACTCGGCGGAGCAGTGAAGCGGAAGCTGCCCCCTGCTAAGGTAACTGTAGTCTTTTAATTTCAGACAGTGTTTAACAGCCATCCACTGACAAGGATATCTCTTAACTCATTGAGTGCCAAGGACGAGTATGTTCGTCAATTCAAATACTAACGTAGAGTGCCAAGGACGAGTATGTTCGTCAATTGCGTTTTTTGACGGTGGGACGTGGATCAAAGCCTCTTACATCTCCTATAAAAATATGGGAGCTATTGAATGTGTATAACCTATTTTATAGAGCACTGGGGAACAGGAGCGATACATGGCTTCCTGATCAGACTAGCAGACCAACATGGCAGAGAGGGGGGGGGGGGGGCCTGCGCACCTGAAATGCCACGGATATAATCTCTAAGCCACTCCCACTTCCTGTTTGATCCTCTGATGCAAAGACGTAAATTGACATATTATAATTAAACAAGGGGGTCCCTGACAATCACATGTCAATCACATATCACTCTGTAACAATATATATATACTGTATATATAATGATAATAATAATCATAATTTCAGCCAGTAAGTACAGTTTGAACCAATACCTTTTAACTTGAAGAGCGCGGTGTTATTATTATTTTATTTTTGGGGGGGGGGGCGGGGGTAATGAATTTACATTTTGGGCTCATGATCATTATGAACCCCCCCCCCCCTATATATATTATAATAAGATACAGGCCCCCAGGGCAGAAATACAGTATGGAGAAAAGGGTAGGATTCTAAATGGGTGTTAAACACCTGTGACATCACTTGTTGCTGGACATTCTGCTGGGGCTGACATCACAGGTGTACAGGTTCCATTTCAGGAACAGTTTTTACACAAACAAGTCTTGATGCAGCTATGTGTAATTAAAGGAAGGCTTTGCCGATTTTCAACCCACTTTGCATCAGTTTACAATCTCCGTAATATAAGCAGATGGACAGTGTTTACCTTCTCTATATATTCTCTATATATTTTCTGCATTGAGAAATCCTCCCCCGCCTGCTGGCATGGGTCATTAACGCTTGTTAAGGTTTTCAATTCGATTCTCCCTGGATGTGTGCATATAGAAAAAATAAACAATCTGTAGTTGGAACAGCCGCCCTCAAGCACAACATCTGTTAATTTTGCTGAAATATTCTGGACTTACTCATTACTGCTTTGCAACAAACTTATAAATCAGTGGAGATGTTTAAAAAAACATTCCATGTCCTCATTAAGTTGATGTAAAATCGTGCATGAATTGTAAACCCACTCCAGTTTTAAGATATTCCTACTTCACCAGCTGATCTGAATCATTTTCTACTTCCTACCAGGTGTATTCTATTGAAGATGGCCTGAAAACCTTTGACTTCCTGTCACATGACTGTATGACACTAGTTGTCGGGCAATTTGGTGGAGATGTTGCCATTGTGGATAGGCGCACCCCAGGGTAACATACTGCCATCTTCTTCAACTGTTGTATTAATGATTTAAAAAATGCAGCACTTCTCTATTCTTTACCATCTCTCTTCATCATGTTGAATGTCAGTAAGCATGAAGAGTGCTAACCGCCTGCTCTCTTTTTTTATTAATCATAAACAACATTGTCAGAAACATGCATAATGTTTTCCAGACTGGTACAAAGCTGCTTCTAATCTCTTAATGTTTTTAATTTCTCTGCAGCAACTCCCATGAGTCCCTCCACACCCTCTACACCCTCAACCCCAAGAGCCTTCACTGTGTTAGCGTCCATCCACTAAACAAGCAGTACTTTGCAGTGGCCGAGAGCAGGTATGACTCATATCTTTGATTAATTTATATTTTCTCCAGAGCAGTAATCACTTTGATCATTTGTTTTCTAAAGTTGTTAAATTGGATTGCCTGCTTGTAGTCAGTTCAGCTGTAGTCTGTCCAGTCTATAAATAGTCCAAACTAATTTTCCTTCTTCTCTGCAGGCTTGTGAGTATTTACGATAGCCGCTGTCTGAAGAAGACCGAGAGCCAGGCGGTCTGCCAGCTGCACGGCCACTCTTTAAGCATAACCAGTGCTTATTTCTCCCCTAGTACAGGGAACAGAGTGCTCAGCTCCTGTATGGACAACACGATTAGGTGGGGCTGACACAGCTTAAAGCACTTGCACTGCACTACTTGTTTTGGAATTACATCTCTAAATTGAATGTGCATTTTCTTTTCTTTTTCCATAGGATATATGACACCTCAGCAATGACCACCACAGCTCCTTTGCTGACTTCCATCGGGTACATCCACTCACTTGAACATAGCCTCTCAGTGTGGGAAAGTCATTATGTGACAGATGTCCCGGCACACACGGTTTAAGAAAAAATATCTTATTATACAAGCAAGGTGATGAACGTTTCGCCTAGAAGGCTTCTAGGCGAAACGTTCATCACCTTGCTTGCCCACAATAAATAAGATATTTTTTCTTAAACCGCGTGTGCCGGGACATCTGTCACCTACTAGTATCCTCCGACCCAGGCACCCGTATACTTTTTATATATCTTTATGGGAGTCGTGCTTGCTAACTGTTTTTCCAAAGTCATTATGTTACCTGATCAGGGGAGGGGAAATCAGGAAAGCTGTCTCAATCTATAGCCCCTTTAACACAGACTGTGAAAGCCGCGTTCGTTGCAGCGTTATGTCTCGCCTCCTGCAGTGTTTCCCCTAGAAAGATTTTCAGGCCTGGAGGGATTTCGAAATGTACCTCGACCGCAACGGTGGGGCCCCTCGCTGGTGACGCTAAACTTTTAGCTAACCTGTTCGCATCTATGTTCGCAATGGCATCCCAAGTATCATCATACTATTATGGGATGCGATGCGAACATTTGTATTATGGGATGAGCGTTTCGCAGTACTGTATTTAAATGCTGCTACATGTAATGAAAACTAAGCTTAAGCTTAAGTAGGGACACTCTGGAGTTAACGTGACGCCACTTACTGTACTTACTGACTGCTGTAGGCTACAGTAAGTACAGTGGCGTCATGTTATGGGGCTAGAGTTAACGTTACTCCTGCTGTTTTACTGGGGGTCGGAGCTCGCTCTCTTAACGCCAAACTCAATGCCAAAACCTGTCCGTTTACTGTTGTCTTGCTTGTCACTAAGACAAGTGCTATACGAGGGATCAGCCGAGCAGTATTTTGGTAAACAAACCGCGTCACTGGGTGGCAACGGCAATGGAACCTAGTTCCATTAGCGCCAAGTGGCGCGAGGCGTGAGTGTCTGACTCTAGCCCTGGTGTGACAGCCTAAGTTTATTTATTTGTTGGACAGGCACAGTGGAGATTAAAAGATGGTAAAAAAGCAAAGAAGGGTAGTTTTCATCCGCCGGAGACTTCAGTGTTTCATTGTGGAGTTGTTGAATATGCGGACAGAAGTGCACAACAGCTGCTGCAGGAAGTAAACAACAATCACACGCACAGTAAACAACAATCACACGCACGCATATTGTATGGAGACAGGATAGTGGAGCGACCAGTTAGGCTGTCACACCGGCTAACTTTGTTTACTAGTAGGGAAATATGCATATTTGTAAATTGAAACAGAATCTGATAGATTCCTTTGCTATCGATTTAGCAGTTACTCTCCCTTCAGGTCTCATCCTGTATTATCCACAGATTTTTCACCTGCCTGTTGATCTTTTGTCGTTTATCATCCTCATTTCTATAATTGATCATTTGGTCGAAATCTGTGATGTCTGTGGTAGTCTGCGTCATGTCCGTTGTTGTAGAACTCATTAGCAAAACAACTGTACATCAACTTGTGAATTTCTTCCTATTGAAATGTTGCAATTGCAAGTGTGAGACACTGTGTGTGTGTGTGTGTGTGTGTGTGTGTCTGGGGGGGGGTTACACATTTTGTCGACATTTGTCGACTACAATACTTGGTGACAGATGTGCCAGGGACCTACGGTTTTAAGATATCAGTATGTTTTAATGAGAAAATTCATACGTACTCATCTCTCCTTATCCAGATTCATCTGCAGCCTGCCAGCTCGTCTGACAGCGAGGGCAGTAACGCTGGCGGAGGCAGCGAGGAGGAGGAGGAGCAAGAAGCTGTGGTGCCTCAGAAAGCTGACTCGGCGGAGCAGTGAAGCGGAAGCTGCCCCCTGCTAAGGTAACTGTAGTCTTTTAATTTCAGACAGTGTTTAACAGCCATCCACTGACAAGGATATCTCTTAACTCATTGAGTGCCAAGGACGAGTATGTTCGTCAATTCAAATACTAACGTAGAGTGCCAAGGACGAGTATGTTCGTCAATTGCGTTTTTTGACGGTGGGACGTGGATCAAAGCCTCTTACATCTCCTATAAAAATATGGGAGCTATTGAATGTGTATAACCTATTTTATAGAGCACTGGGGAACAGGAGCGATACATGGCTTCCTGATCAGACTAGCAGACCAACATGGCAGAGAGGGGGGGGGGGGGGCCTGCGCACCTGAAATGCCACGGATATAATCTCTAAGCCACTCCCACTTCCTGTTTGATCCTCTGATGCAAAGACGTAAATTGACATATTATAATTAAACAAGGGGGTCCCTGACAATCACATGTCAATCACATATCACTCTGTAACAATATATATATACTGTATATATAATGATAATAATAATCATAATTTCAGCCAGTAAGTACAGTTTGAACCAATACCTTTTAACTTGAAGAGCGCGGTGTTATTATTATTTTATTTTTGGGGGGGGGGGCGGGGGTAATGAATTTACATTTTGGGCTCATGATCATTATGAACCCCCCCCCCCCTATATATATTATAATAAGATACAGGCCCCCAGGGCAGAAATACAGTATGGAGAAAAGGGTAGGATTCTAAATGGGTGTTAAACACCTGTGACATCACTTGTTGCTGGACATTCTGCTGGGGCTGACATCACAGGTGTACAGGTTCCATTTCAGGAACAGTTTTTACACAAACAAGTCTTGATGCAGCTATGTGTAATTAAAGGAAGGCTTTGCCGATTTTCAACCCACTTTGCATCAGTTTACAATCTCCGTAATATAAGCAGATGGACAGTGTTTACCTTCTCTATATATTCTCTATATATTTTCTGCATTGAGAAATCCTCCCCCGCCTGCTGGCATGGGTCATTAACGCTTGTTAAGGTTTTCAATTCGATTCTCCCTGGATGTGTGCATATAGAAAAAATAAACAATCTGTAGTTGGAACAGCCGCCCTCAAGCACAACATCTGTTAATTTTGCTGAAATATTCTGGACTTACTCATTACTGCTTTGCAACAAACTTATAAATCAGTGGAGATGTTTAAAAAAACATTCCATGTCCTCATTAAGTTGATGTGAAATCGTGCATGAATTGTAAACCCACTCCAGTTTTAAGATATTCCTACTTCACCAGCTGATCTGAATCATTTTCTACTTCCTACCAGGTGTATTCTATTGAAGATGGCCTGAAAACCTTTGACTTCCTGTCACATGACTGTATGACACTAGTTGTCGGGCAATTTGGTGGAGATGTTGCCATTGTGGATAGGCGCACCCCAGGGTAACATACTGCCATCTTCTTCAACTGTTGTATTAATGATTTAAAAAATGCAGCACTTCTCTATTCTTTACCATCTCTCTTCATCATGTTGAATGTCAGTAAGCATGAAGAGTGCTAACCGCCTGCTCTCTTTTTTTATTAATCATAAACAACATTGTCAGAAACATGCATAATGTTTTCCAGACTGGTACAAAGCTGCTTCTAATCTCTTAATGTTTTTAATTTCTCTGCAGCAACTCCCATGAGTCCCTCCACACCCTCTACACCCTCAACCCCAAGAGCCTTCACTGTGTTAGCGTCCATCCACTAAACAAGCAGTACTTTGCAGTGGCCGAGAGCAGGTATGACTCATATCTTTGATTAATTTATATTTTCTCCAGAGCAGTAATCACTTTGATCATTTGTTTTCTAAAGTTCTAAAGCAGGATTGCCTGCTTGTAGTCAGTTCAGCTGTAGTCTGTCCAGTCTATAAATAGTCCAAACTAATTTTCCTTCTTCTCTGCAGGCTTGTGAGTATTTACGATAGCCGCTGTCTGAAGAAGACCGAGAGCCAGGCGGTCTGCCAGCTGCACGGCCACTCTTTAAGCATAACCAGTGCTTATTTCTCCCCTAGTACAGGGAACAGAGTGCTCAGCTCCTGTATGGACAACACGATTAGGTGGGGCTGACACAGCTTAAAGCACTTGCACTGCACTACTTGTTTTGGAATTACATCTCTAAATTGAATGTGCATTTTCTTTTCTTTTTCCATAGGATATATGACACCTCAGCAATGACCACCACAGCTCCTTTGCTGACTTCCATCGGGTACATCCACTCACTTGAACATAGCCTCTCAGTGTGGGAAAGTCATTATGTGACAGATGTCCCGGCACACACGGTTTAAGAAAAAATATCTTATTATACAAGCAAGGTGATGAACGTTTCGCCTAGAAGGCTTCTAGGCGAAACGTTCATCACCTTGCTTGCCCACAATAAATAAGATATTTTTTCTTAAACCGCGTGTGCCGGGACATCTGTCACCTACTAGTATCCTCCGACCCAGGCACCCGTATACTTTTTATATATCTTTATGGGAGTCGTGCTTGCTAACTGTTTTTCCAAAGTCATTATGTTACCTGATCAGGGGAGGGGAAATCAGGAAAGCTGTCTCAATCTATAGCCCCTTTAACACAGACTGTGAAAGCCGCGTTCGTTGCAGCGTTATGTCTCGCCTCCTGCAGTGTTTCCCCTAGAAAGATTTTCAGGCCTGGAGGGATTTCGAAATGTACCTCGACCGCAACGGTGGGGCCCCTCGCTGGTGACGCTAAACTTTTAGCTAACCTGTTCGCATCTATGTTCGCAATGGCATCCCAAGTATCATCATACTATTATGGGATGCGATGCGAACATTTGTATTATGGGATGAGCGTTTCGCAGTACTGTATTTAAATGCTGCTACATGTAATGAAAACTAAGCTTAAGCTTAAGTAGGGACACTCTGGAGTTAACGTGACGCCACTTACTGTACTTACTGACTGCTGTAGGCTACAGTAAGTACAGTGGCGTCATGTTATGGGGCTAGAGTTAACGTTACTCCTGCTGTTTTACTGGGGGTCGGAGCTCGCTCTCTTAACGCCAAACTCAATGCCAAAACCTGTCCGTTTACTGTTGTCTTGCTTGTCACTAAGACAAGTGCTATACGAGGGATCAGCCGAGCAGTATTTTGGTAAACAAACCGCGTCACTGGGTGGCAACGGCAATGGAACCTAGTTCCATTAGCGCCAAGTGGCGCGAGGCGTGAGTGTCTGACTCTAGCCCTGGTGTGACAGCCTAAGTTTATTTATTTGTTGGACAGGCACAGTGGAGATTAAAAGATGGTAAAAAAGCAAAGAAGGGTAGTTTTCATCCGCCGGAGACTTCAGTGTTTCATTGTGGAGTTGTTGAATATGCGGACAGAAGTGCACAACAGCTGCTGCAGGAAGTAAACAACAATCACACGCACAGTAAACAACAATCACACGCACGCATATTGTATGGAGACAGGATAGTGGAGCGACCAGTTAGGCTGTCACACCGGCTAACTTTGTTTACTAGTAGGGAAATATGCATATTTGTAAATTGAAACAGAATCTGATAGATTCCTTTGCTATCGATTTAGCAGTTACTCTCCCTTCAGGTCTCATCCTGTATTATCCACAGATTTTTCACCTGCCTGTTGATCTTTTGTCGTTTATCATCCTCATTTCTATAATTGATCATTTGGTCGAAATCTGTGATGTCTGTGGTAGTCTGCGTCATGTCCGTTGTTGTAGAACTCATTAGCAAAACAACTGTACATCAACTTGTGAATTTCTTCCTATTGAAATGTTGCAATTGCAAGTGTGAGACACTGTGTGTGTGTGTGTGTGTGTGTGTGTGTCTGGGGGGGGGTTACACATTTTGTCGACATTTGTCGACTACAATACTTGGTGACAGATGTGCCAGGGACCTACGGTTTTAAGATATCAGTATGTTTTAATGAGAAAATTCATACGTACTCATCTCTC